>NC_088333.1:8542500-8842500 GCF_036884655.1 Musa acuminata AAA Group
GTAGAGCATCGACTGTTCTTGGGAAAGAGGGGGGTGCATTGATTGCAGATGCATGTATGGCAGCGGTGACAGCTTAGACATAAATGGTGGAATGCCCCCCCCCCCCCCCCCCCCCCCCAGGCCCCAGCAATGGCAGATGGTGCCCCCAACATGTTTGGTGGTATCTTTTCTTCTTCCTTTCGAAGAAAGATCAAGTGGGCTAAGTTGATGAGCAAGTTGGGTTGTGAATCATTTCAGATCCCCTTTTTTTTATTTGGCTTTACTTGATGTTGATTGGAATATATTAATCCTCATGCCAACTGTGTGTTTGGATATGAACAGATGATTCTTTCAGTAGCAGCAGAGCATTTTGTTAGTCTATTCATATCCAAACATGGACTTGGCATGAGGATTAGCATATTCCATCATCAAGTAAACAACCCATATGAAAAATAGGATGAACAGGATAACAGTTCGTACTCTTCTTGAAAGATTAACCTGTTTACTTCTCCAAGCTCGGAACATCGATTGCTTGTTTCCCTCTGTTTCTTCTACGAACCTTCAACTGCAACGCAACTCACAAACTTGATGTGATTGTAGATGGGAAAGATCGGAAAGGAGCTAAACATAGACTTTGTCGTATCCACTGGCGACAACTTCTACGAGAATGGCTTGACAGGAATCACTGACGAGGCATTTGAGGACTCGTTCACCAACATCTACACTGCAGAGAGCTTGCAGAAACAATGGTACAGTGGTACGTTTCTTCTTCACGGATGAAGAATGTGCCAACACAAAGGTGCCAATTAATCTATCTGATCGAGTGGCTTTGATTCTCTCTCTCTCTCTCTCTAGTTTTGGGGAATCATGACTACAGGGGAGATGTGTTGGCACAGTTGAGCCCTGTGCTGCAAGGTGTTGATAGCAGATGGCTGTGCTTGAGGTCTTTCGTCCTTAATGCAGGTGAAGATGATCCTCATCTTGGCTTGGCAAACGGTCTTCAAGCTGTATTAAGTGATTTCACCATTTGTTTCTGCCTTGTTTGTGCTAGAAATTGTGGACTTCTTCTTTGTGGACACGACTCCCTTTGTTGACCATTACTGGATCAATTCCGAGGGTCATCACTATGACTGGAGAGAAGTCACTCCACGCCAAACCTATATCTCAAGTCTTCTAAAGGTATTATTTTGTTTTTTTATCTAATCGCGACTAACCTATTAACATTTTAAGTTACGTCTAAACCACTAACTCAAAATGCTTTGATTTAATTCAAACTAATACGTCATGATGTAATAATCTCTGGCCGTATTTATAGGTAGTTTTTTCCTACTTTAACCCTTTACAATGTCACTGATTCTGATATCTATTGGATAACATTTCCATTAACTTGTAAGTCAATTCGTATCTTTGCCCTAGACAAGGGTTGTTATATTTCATCTGATGCAAGTTCAAAAGGATCCATACAATATGGTGGTGAAGAACACTGCTGAACTGTGTGATCTTATGATTAGGATTTGGATTCAGCACTGGAAGCATCAAGGGCAACATGGAAGGTTGTAGTTGGACACCACACCATAAGAAGTGTCAGCATTCATGGAGACACAAAGGAGCTGCAAACTTCACTTCTCCCAGTTCTTAAGGTAATTTACTTCCAAGTCTTTGGTAGAGAAGGAAAAAGGTTGAATCGAATTCTACTGATACTTCAACCCTCTCAGACTCATGGAGTTGACCTCTATCTCAATGGGCATGACCATTGCCTAGAACACATTAGCAGCAATGACAGGTACAGATCTAATGTCTCCTTGCAAGCATGATGAATTGTTTGAAGAGATGTGACAGTCTTCATATCACTCACTGGCAGTCCAATCCAATACCTAACCAGTGGAGGAGGCTCAAAGTCATGGAGGGGTGTCTTCAATCCGAGCTCGGACAAGCTTAGATTCTTCTATGATGGCCAAGGGTTCATGTCCCTGCAGCTGACCAAGACAGCGGCTGATGTGGTGTTCTATGATGCATTTGGCAGTGTTCTTCACAGATGGAGAGTGACCAAAGAGCTTCACAGCTCAATCTAGGAGGAAGAAAGACTGCGGCATGATCCTTAAAGCTATTATCAAGATGATTTCTTAGTGGTTATTAGCCAATTGTGTGTTGTTTCTTGAGATCCTGAAACTAAGCGATTCTATCATTGCTCTAATTCTTCTTTCCCTCTATGTAGATTTCCATATGCGGGAAACACTTGTCTGAAGAGAAGGCAGATATGAAGGTAAGAGAAGGGACCAAGAATCTACAGCTCATAGAGATCCTGCCTGGATCTTGAAAATATTTATTAAGATATCAGACAAGACCTATATCCCATAGCAAAGTAACTAATCTTTAGATAACAATGTGCTATGCCCTCAAGCACTAGAACAAGGTCCTAAAAGCATACTTACATTTAGGTTTCCCCTTTGATCATATCATGATTCTGATGTTTCTCACAAGTCAGTCAATTCATACTTGTGGACTAATTATGAAGATTATTTCCGAACCAAGTTCTTCTTCAATTTGGCCTCTCCCCTTCCATCAAACATTTCCACGCTTTGAATAGAGCATCATCAAGCAGAATTCTTGAAAGTAACCACTGAACCCACTGCAAAAACACCCTCATTTTCTTCTTTTTTTGTGAACAAGAACCTCTCTTCGATCATTCCACAAATTGCATCAAAGAGGGTATCATCAAGAATGTCTCTTGGAACTAAACAAGAGACCATTGCAAGTTAATTTCTTGAAAAGAAATGCAAACATCCCCACGAGAAGTTCCAGATTATTTTCTATTCCATCAACAAGGAAGTCTAAAGATGACGACGGAAGAGAAAAAGAGGTTTTTTGTTTCACCAACGCATTATTCTCTCGATCCTTTTAACTCGAATCCACAATCATACTGCATAAAGATGACAAATTTGCGAAAACCCCACCAAAATATCGCGTAAAGGCACAAAAAGAAGGGATTTGGACAGAGGATTGGCATTATTTTCTTGAGCCACCTAACTCAGAGCCACAATCATATCGCATAAAGATGACAAATTTGCGAAAACCTTTTAACTCGAATCCACAATCATATTGCACAAAGATGACAAATTTGCGAAAACCTCACAAAAATATCGCGTGAAACAAGAAGAAGAAGAAAAAAGAACGGATTCGGACAGAGGATTGGCAACCGACCTCAGGGGTGGAAGAACCGAAGAAGATCGACGGCAGTCTGTGATGTGTTCTTGAGGGGAGGAAGGGGAGTCTGGCGGTAGCGATGGGAAGCCACGAGCACACGCGCCGCCGACAGTTGCCTCCTCTTTTTGAATAGGGTGATGAGGTGAAGGTGACGAGGAGAAGAGGGGCGAAGATTGGGCTTCCATGGGCTAAATTGGGCTTGCTTGGGCCCATCCATCCTCTTCATAGTGTGCATGAATAGCTTACCATGATTTGTATCAACAAAAATAAAAACATCCTCTGAATTAGCTCTATCTTTTCTTCATGGTCAAATTCTTTAGCTCCATAAAAAAAAAAACAAAAAAAAAAAACTTTTTTATCTCCTCAAGTTGCTCTATCAAAATGAACAATTTGTAGACTAAAATAATAATAATTATAAGCCACAACTAATAATTAGTAGGACCTTCTATGTCATTGTCATCATACCATCGAATAGTTTTCCTCTGCTTGCCATAAAAGTCAGAAACCATTGGCTAGCAGAGGTTTCTGAAACTGACTGAAAGAAGCACAAGGATTGTTTATCAGATGCTTGTGCTGTGGATGTCCAGGAGAAGAGAGACCACTGATTTCTAAGACTACATTCAACTATAAAATAATCATATAGTATATGTTGAAAGAGTTAATTATTTGTTCAGCAATGGAACTGATGATAAGTGACTCAGATTGTGTGAGATCATCAGAATCCTTTTGTTTATGGGTTCATCCCCATTTCTATGAATCCCCTGTTTGTCTTTGTCCTTTTAGAGGCATTGACAGGTTGCAATTAATGGAGTGTTGGAGCAGAACTGGATTATACTTGAAAGAGCAGGTTCATCTGGGGATTGTAGCTGATGAGTCTACTAGCTTTCTGGTAGTAGAGGCTTAAACATTGAGGACGAACAGGATTAGATGACACACTGAAATATAATTACCTTGATGTCATCACATCCATGATATCAGCAGTTAATCTACTCAAGAACAATACAGAACTGACTGTTTTCTCTTGGAAGGTAAGTAGAATTAAGATAATAAGGACTGGCATTATCTCTTGCTTCAGAGAAAAACTCAAGCCATGGACTGTGTTTGATGGAGCAGCAAAAATATGGAGCCAAATCACTATAGTGGTTGTCTGGTTGAAGGGAAAGAAAGAATTGGTGATTTGAGTGGTTCATAACTCAGCTCAATTATTTTCAGATATGCTACTATGGTTCATTAGGTGATTGAGTTTAATGATTTGTCAGAATCACACAGAGGAATATACAAGTTGGATAAGTATGCTAAAGAAATTTGGAGAAAAGATTGGAACTTAATGGCCTCCAAAAGATGCCTTCTCTATCAAAGGGAAACAAAATTGGAGGAGGAAAAAGTCATGGTTAATGCAAGTTTACCTAAACTTGCTCCTGAAAGGATAGCAAAAATCTGATAACCGAGACGACAAAGGTAAGATTCGATCGAACACCTTAATTATTTGAATTCGGTGATGATTCTGTGGGTGAGAAGTCTACGAGGTTGCAGTGGTGAAGAGTCTGCTGAGCATTGACAGTGAGAGCCATGGCGGAATGTTTTCTCCACTTTGTGCACTTTTTCTGCCCCACAAGCATACCTAAAGGAGTGTTGCATGTCTTGAATCAATGAAGCTTCCCATGCAGCAGCATCATCATCTTGTACTGGTCCAATCACCGCTGCCTTATCCACCCTTTCCAACTTGTCACACCCTCCATCTTTTTAGCTCTTCCAGGCTTACACACGCAGCTTCACCTCTCCATCTCTTCTCCTTGCCCACAACAAAGAGCAGGCGGTGAGTGAGCTTCTCTTCTTCCTCCCCTTCAGTTGTGTCATGTGGCCAAGACTGGTGGCGAGCAAGCTGCTCCACAGGTTGTCGAGCAGCAACTCTTCTGCTGCTGCAGACTTTCCCACCACCACCACCGCTACATCAAACTGGGACGAGATCATCAACTTACAAAGATCATGCGACGATGGAAAGGAAACACGAAATTACAAGTATGTTTCGGATCAATCGATCTCATCTTCCTTCTCAAGTACATGCTGGCTTTCGATCACTGATGGATGCGGATGCTTTCTCTCTTCTCTTTCCAAGGCTGTTTGCTAGTACTTGGAACGTCGGCGGCATGGCGCCACCATCGGATGGTCTGAACCTGGAGGATTGGTTGCACACAAGAAATGCGTCCTATGACATCTACGTTCTCGGGTAACCAATTCGCCAATTCGTTCGGCAACGTGCTTTCCTGCATTAGATGACATCGATCGTTCTCTTCGGAAGGTTCCAAGAGATCGTCCCCCTCAGTGCCAAGAATGTGTTCGGGCCGGAGAAGACCAGAGTCGCTGCAAAGTGGAACTCGCTCATCGGAGCAGCACTGAACAGGTCCTCCTCCTTCTCGGAAGGTCGACGAGAGGCCAAGATGGGGGAGCAGAGAGTGCATCCAGTCGGTGAAGGCACTGCACGAAACTTCCACTGCATCCTCAGCAAGCAGATGGTGGGAATCCTGGTCTCAGTCTGGGTGAGAGCCGACATCCGCCGCTGCATCCGCCATGCCGGCGTCTGCTGCGTTGGCTGCGGCCTCATGGGCTGCCTTGGGAACAAGGTGGGTTGCTCTGATCAATAGCATGGATCACGAAATCTGATGCAAAGATCCTACAGTTTCTGGAGATTCTTCTTCTCCTTCTTCAGGGTTCGATCTCGGTGAGATTCTGCTTGCACGAGACGAGCTTCTGCGTCGTGTGCTGCCATTTGGCTTCAGGAGGAAAAGAAGGAGACGAGCTGCACAGGAACTCAGACGCGATGGAGATCTTCTCCCGGACATGCTTCCTCCCTCATCCTTCACTTGATCTGCCCACGAAGATACTAGATCATGAGTAAGAACACCAACACGAATCCGTTCTGGCTAAGATTTCATCGACATCAGCGACGCAAGACTTACCACATCACTGTTTGACATTATGCAGTCGAGTCATTCTGCTCGGCGATTTGAACTACAGGGTCTCGTTGCCGGAGGCCACCACACTGTCATTGGTGGAACAGAAGAACTGGAACGTGTTGCTGGAGAAGGATCAGGTACAAAGAGCAGAGCACTGTTTCAGAGAGACGAGAACTCTGATACCATCATCGATATGTCTCAACTCTCTCTGAACATGCTGCAGCTAAGAACAGAGGTGTCCGTGGGCCGAGTCTTCGACGGCTGGCACGAAGGCGCCATTACCTTCTCCCCCACGTACAAGTACTACCCGAACTCCGACGAGTATTACGGGTGCATTCAGAGGAAGAAGGGAGAGAAGAGGCGCGTTCCAGCATGGTGAGGCCTGAAACTGATTCCCACGCAGACGGCAGCTCCAAGAACGCCTCATGATATCTGATGGTTTTGCAGGTGCGATCGGATCATCTGGCATGGGAATGGCATAAAGCAAAAACTGTACGAACGATGCGAATCGAAGCTCTCGGATCATCGTCCGGTGAGATCCATCTTCGGTGTAGAAGTTGAGGTGGTGACAAGCTTGACGTCTCTGACAAGCTTCTGACCGTATGACGGGTTTCGCCGGAAGCTAACAGGATCAGTGATTGGACTGTGTTTCAACCTTTTCTATTTGTATACCACTGATTGAGTATCTGATGATCACTTCTCTTCTACATGAGATGAACAGAGAACAAACCTATGCTCATTTCAGACAGATTTCTGAGTTCCATATGAAACGTATGCAAGCCAAGGAGATTTCATCTCAGAGACCAAACGTATACTCATTTCAGACACAGATTTCTGAGTTCCATATGAAACATATGCATGCCAAAGAGATTTCAACTCAGAGAACAAACGCATACTCGTTTCAGACACAGATTTCTGGGTTCCATAGGAAACATATGCATGCCAAAGAGATTTCGTCTCAGAGAAGACGATTGAGTTGGATCTTCTGATCCAGATACGTAGAAGCCACAAATTGGTCATCCATCTGACTAAAGGATCAGAACAACTATGCCCTGGTCAAAGCAAGGTAGCTTCCAATGACGAAGATGCTGTGTGTAATGAGGCCAAAGTTGATGGGGGACAAGAACAAGTTGGTGGACCCTATGACAAGAGTTTGGATGGCACCATTTGGGACAAGTCAACTCATATTAACTGGATGAAAGCTTGGGGAGAAAAGAGGAAGCCACAGTTGATTGAAAGAACATCAAATTATCTGCAAGTGCTACAATCTGAAGAAATTGACTGTAATTTTTGGAAAATGCACTAAGGAGCAACAGTTGACTGAAACTTTAAGAGGAAGCACTGTTTTTGCTAAAAGGAAAATAAACTCTGAATAATAGATATAACCCAACAAATTTCAGAATTTTGTTCAGTTATTTGAGCTGAGCTCAATCTAATTAAAGCATCGCTTATATAGTCTGAATAGGAGATTAGTCGTTAAACCATCGATTAGCTTACCGAATTTATCAACAAAAAATTAGAAGAAATAAGGGTTGACAAGTTACAAAAATATGGAGATGAACATATCTTCAATGACAAAAGAAATAAGAATATTTTATGATAAATTTGTCACTGTCTTAGTCATATACAATCAGCAAATATGTTTTCCTTCATAAAAATAACTTTTAGAAAAAAAAAATTGTAATAATAATTTCTAGTTTGAGAAGTGAATACTTTTTTCATACTAAAGAGCACCATAAATTTAGAAGCTCATGGATACTAGTGGATATTAGATAGGTATACTTAGTAAGTATGATTTGCAAGAACATGCATGAAGTTTAAGTGGATGAATATGGAATTATGTTACAGATACCACAAACCTCAAGGAATTTTAATTTAATGAAGATGGAAGAAGAAGAGCAACATGAAATGGATGTAAAGTATGAGATATAACAGCAATGAGGCAATTATGCACTCAGTACCCATAGTAAAAGAGTAATGACACTCATGATTAATTAATATTTGACTTCATCCTCAACTACATTTTTTATGGTCCAAATGATCCTCTATCTTTGGTTTCATAGAACTGATCTTTAAATACTCAAATAATTAAAAAAGAATTATTTTCTTTGCAATATCAGTTTTATCTATAATTTCTCAGCAGTGTCTTATTTTTTTAGCTTCTGATGAGGTGGTTGGAATTCTTGATTATTGCTGACAGTTTCTACCCTAAATAAAATAAATAAAAAGACAAACACCCTTCTCTTTAATTCACAGCATCTTTGTTTATATGAAATTAATGAAAGGTATAAACTGACTTTGGAAAGTTCATCTTCTTGAAGCTTTTGGTTTCAGGGATAATGCCCTTTTGCTCTGATCCATTCATGAAGATGTGTGTGCTGTAAGCATGAAGAGCCATGGAATCTGTCAGATTTAGATTTCCTAGTAGGCTCTTGGCCCCAAATGAAGAACCTCCTACACCACACAAGCACCTCCAGTGGCCTACCTCAAGCCATCCTAAAACTTAAAATCTGAAAAGAGGACATGAATATAAAAGGTTTTGTAGTGTCCTCAAATCTTAGTTTTAGATAATCATCAAGACATTCCATTGAAAAATGAAGTCTGATGGATACATCTGAAGAAGAGAGTGGGCTTTCTGAACATGCTTAAAGAAGACTACAAACTAAAGAGGCAACAAAAAGATGTTTACATGAACTGTTTGGATTCTCCTTCCTGCAAGATTATGCTGTTCACTAACAGTCAGATCCTATTTCATTTGGATTGCCAAAACTTTGATGTAAAGTGAGCCCTTGTGGACCACAAAACTCATTAAAAGAACAGTAATGATAAGGTTGGTTTGGTAGAACGAATTTGCATTGTGATAAATAAGAATTATCTGAATGTATTGTCCTGTGCTTTTGAAGCCATATTGGAGAAAGTTGACTACAAAGTAAGCAAAGCTGGATGCACCAAGAACTCAAACCTAACAATGTTGTGATGGTCACTGTCACACTGATCACTGCATTTACTCATCATATCAACAAAAATGTAATGTGCCAATTCAAATAGCTTGCACATTGCCTCATGAACAATCAATGAAAATATTAGACCTTGAAAACTAATGGAGCAGTAGCTGGCTCTTAAAGGGAAGAGGGACCAAAGCACCAGTGCAGACCAAAGAGTACAATTAAAGCTAGCACAACTTTTCACTCAATGAAGGTAACAGAGATAGAATTGCTAACCAGAACCAGAGCAGAGGTAAAGGAGGTGCCCCCACTTCAGCCATATTAATGGTGTCAAGCTTGGAGTAGATTCATCGCATGAAGGGACCACTCTGTCGAAGCTCAAGAACAATGCCCCATCATTTCAAGTTCAAGATTGAGCTGCATCATCCAACTCATTGCTCTGCATTACTGTTGCCAGAGATATCACAATGAATCTAACCATCTACACCACTTCAGAGTAAATGCTCATTAATAAATGTTCAAGGACAGAAGTCAATACCCGAACCATTACCGCTTGCTGCACGAAGAAAGGAAAGAATGGGATTGAGGTGTGGAGGAGAAGAGAATTAAAGCAAACCTAAAAGAAGAAACCTAAAGTCTAAAGGCCAAGAAGAAGTTATGACAGCAGAAGAGCAGAGGCCGGTATGGTGCGTTCTTGACTTCCTTCATTAAGTACTTGTAAATGTAAAGCCTGATTGATTCCTGTAAGAAAACAAAGGGTTGTCCTGAGACTGGCACCAGCAGCAGCTGCAGCAGCATCATCTTAAAGTTCCAATTCAAGCCTATGATGGAAGCATTCAAGGCCAACCAACCAACAATAGAAGACCCACTTTAATCCCCATCTTGAATGCTGCATCAAAAGCCTTAAGAGGAGTGCATCAGATCTGAAGAAGTTAAGGGAGGTGGTGGGAAGAGATGAAAAAAATAGGCTTTTAATTCTCTTCAGATGCATCAGACGTCAGGACAGTTCAAGGCAGCCTTTATTTGCTGAACTGTGGTGCCGATCAAGTTATTGACTGTCGTTACTGACTCCAAATTGAGTTTTGCTGATGGCAAGCTGCTCATAAGTATTTGAAATGCGACTGTCACCAATGAGCCAGAGGAGCCACCCAATGGATTTGAGCTGGATGATGCGCCTTGTCCCCCAGCAGATCGCCCATCTGGTAATATGGTGAAGCCTGAAGGTAAAATGGGTATGTAAGATGGATCCTCACCGCTCATGACAATATTGATGGCCGGTAAATCAATGGGAGAATACACCACAACTGAGCCTGACGCATCAGTGCAGCACTCTTGGAGTATCAACATGGTGTTCTGGCCGGAATTTAATCCCTGTTTGATGACCAACAAAAATAGACAATTAAAAATTTCTGACACAGATTGGCATTCACTTGCAGGTCAAAATTAATTATAACTCGATTGTACAAAGCATACAAATTCATGGAAAATATGAAAAGAAAATTATTATTGGTGCTGGAAGGCAGACTCTTTGACTAGATTTGCATACTATTCTAATAAATATTTACAAAAAAAGAAAAACCATGACCAGCCACATGGAAGACATTTTCGTTCCATAAGATGTCATAAATCTAAAGGTCAAGGACAAGGGCAAGAGAAAGAAAGCATACACGAAGAAGAGAGATGCAGTTCCCCGGATGTGATCCATTTGTGATATGAGCCACCTCTTGTACAGTGTTTCCATTTGCAAGAACATCCCACTGAAAGAGATTAAGATGGAGAGTTAATGCTCTTTTTGTAAAAGAAAAAATACAGCGGAAAGAAACTAAAGAAACTAATCTTAAAATAGTCATCTCGAGAAGCTGAACAGAAACCTGAGTTCGTGTTTGTTCATCCTTGAAGAAACTAAAGACCCTCTCAGTTGATATGGGAAGCCATATTGAGGTTGCTGCACTGAGAACAACTCCGTTAGGCTGGCCAGCATCTGTGCTTTTGTGAAGTGTAACCCTGACACCAACATCATTTAACCCAGAGAGGGTGGTCCACTTGTGACCATTTGCCGCACCAACATTGGCACAGAAATTGTTAACCATTCTCTGAGCAAGCTTCATCATGCTCTTCTTGCCATCAGGTGTTGGTGTCACTATGTCAACAGTTAAAAACACAATCAAACAGCAATTTAACAAGTTGTATAAAGATTCTGATACCCATGATTGCAACTTTTAAGCAAACCGCAGTTTACCTCCAAGGTCTCTAGCTGGAAGTCCAGTGATGGTTAAACAAGCAAACCTCTCGCACATTCTCTGGAGGGTGGTGAGCCAGCGTTGTGCTCCAAATGCCATTCCACTATTTATCAGATCCCTGAAGAGTATATGAATTGGATTCTTTTCTTCAATTTCCATATGCTCGACCCAAGTTATCTACAGTAGTATCACCACGGATATTCTGTTATGCAAGCAGAGAGAAACCAGTAACTATGAACATTGTGCAAGCACAAGAACCATATTTTGATCACCTTCGAATAGCCATTTGACATTTCCTCGATCAAGCAGCCAGAAGGAAGCTTCCTTGATCTGGAAGGTGCAAGCTGATTGTCTCTGGGATAGTCCACTGAAACATCAGCTACCGCCCACACATGTGGCTCTATCTGCTGGCAATACCGCAGAAAGCAGAATTCGCGTGTCGGAACAACTGGTGAAAGAACCTGTAGCTCCTCATACATCTGCATGCCTTTGGATTTATCAGTATCACAGAGGAGGTTCGAAAGTTTGGATTCATGAAAAGAGCTTAAGAACTGTCATTACCAGGATCAAAGATCCGCTTCTGCTTCCCGCCATTCCAGCTGCAAGGACTTCAAAGGTCCTGGCCTTGGAAACAATTGTAGGAAACAGCTCCGCCCACTTGCTCTGCAACATAATCCGAATCAATTCAAAAGTAGAATAAGGAGAAAGCATTTCCTTTTGAGACGAATGAAACTTTACCGCATCCATGAACATATCGATCAATGTCGTAGCATTCATAAAAACAAGAGCAGAGTCTCTTGATGCCTCAGTTTGAGTATCTGGGAACCTGAGCTGCCGATTTGACCTTTGGAACATCCTGTCGTAGGTTTCAAGTTGAAGTATGTCCCTTCCGTCACTTCCAGACTTCACCCACAAGGGTGCATCAGCCTGCACAAGCCGGATAACCTCCTCCATTGCACCAGTGGCCATCTCCATCATTAGAGGTTTTTCAAGCTCAGAAACTGCTGCAGGAAATGTATATGGAAATGCCGAAGAAGAATTCCGGCATAGGAGATCAAGATCAAGCGAAGGGCTTATCCCTGGATTACTGTATCCTCCGACCGATAAGTCTAATGATGAAACAGATAATGGCTGAACCGGGGGAAGCTGAGTGATGGGCCTTCCAAGGTACTTTGATGCAAGACTTGAAACACGATCAAGCTACAAGGAATTACATGGAGTAATGCAATCATTAATCTTAATTATCACAAGTAGCAATGATTACTCTCCTCAAATGTAAACCAACAACCAATGACCAAGCAACTAACTAGAGTAAAGATACCAGTGTCATATTAAATGAATTATGTTTACATAATCTATAATTATATCAGATTAACGCATGTGCGCTATAGGAAAATAATTATCAGATGACAGCCTTGAAGCCAAAGAATTAAGACAACTGCGGCTTCTTATGATCCACATTTACATGCCACACCAGCAAATAATTGTCCTTGGATAAATCAGTGACAAACATAAACCGATCAAAATGATCCATAGTGATCTGCTTCCTCCAAGCATAAGTAGCTAACTAAATGTATATGAAAATGGGATGACTAACTAAACAGATTGTATCAATTGCAGGCTTCATCCATCATGATAAAAGCAAACTGGATTGATTTTTTTTCTGATTGATTTTCTTTATCTCTTCCTATAAGAAGACTACTACCAAAGTAGATTGATGGCATCAGATATAAACATCTCTTATTATTACAGTATAAATGCTTGAGGCTTCCATTAATTTAGCAATTTATGACACTCGAACAATGATTCAACTGCAACTCTTTGGAGCTATAACAACTATATGACAAATGCATGCGTGAAGAGACTACTAAACAGGATACTTACACACGGGAAGGATCACCACCAACAAACAAATTAGAGGAAAGTGATGTCGACGTTACCTCCTCCTTCAACCTCGCATTCTCCATCCGCAGCTTCTGCTCGTCAAAGTAGGAGTCGTCACTGGCCGGAGGGGCGCCGCAGGAAGGGCAGATGACGTTCTTCATAGCCTCCCTCATCGCGATGTTCTCGCACCGGATCTTGTCGTTCTCAGCACGGAGCAAGCAGTTGTCCGCCCTCTCGTGCTGAGCCTGCAAAGCGCCAGGATCGATCAAACAAGGCCAAGGTAGCTCCTTTTTGCTAGCAGTAGCATCAAAGTCCAGTCATTCCATCGAGAACACGAACGAAAGAGGAACAAGAACAGTAGGGAGCGGCGAGCGGTTGCCTTCATCTGCGTCCTGCGGTTCTGGAACCAGAACTTGATCTGCCGCGGCTCCAGCCCCAGATCCCGGCTCAGCTGCGCCCTCTGCTTCTCGTCAGGGTGCGGGCAAACCTTGAACATCCTACCAACAAGCTCAGAGAAACCCATCAGGAAGCCGCCACCGAACAGCCCCAAAACACACAACAAAACAGCACCATAACCTCTGCGGACACACCAAACAAACAGAGCGAGAGAGCGAAGGAGATAGAAGAGAGCAGAGCATACGATTCGAGCTCCTGAATCTGCCGCGGCGTGTGCCGGTGGTAACGCTTCTTCCTCCCCTGTGAGTCGGGCACGTCCTGTTCGTCACCGGAGTCCATTTTCCCAACCTGTGACGCCTCCAAAACCCCCCCTCACCGCTCCTCCTCCCGCTTATACTGTTACTACTGTCACTACCGGTACCCACGACAATCTGCTACAGAGGTTAGCCAGTTCATGCTATCTATTTCCGAGGCTTGGCGACGCTATTTCCCCCTATGTTTCGTCCTCAAAGGTGGCGCCTTTCACATCCGGCTGCAAAAACACACATCAGTTTCCGTCTGTGACTCTCGTCGGGGAGCGGGATTTGCGAGCTAAATGAGAAACCGGCGGTGCGCATATCGCAGATATCGGCAGCAATCCGGGCGGATTCGCCCCCATCTCTCCCCCTTATTAAGATGCACCGAGAATTCTTCTCCCCCTCTCACTCTGCTCTCTCTCTCTCTTTCTCTCTCTGTATTTAAAGCCAACAGTAACTGACGCGATGTAAAAGGTCAGGGCTTTAACAATGTTGGATTTCGCTTCATGGGCTATTCTATCCTCCCCGAACCACATCTTTATACATTTATTAGGAGCAGATTACACAATAATATACATCTGAGATTTAGGATTATTCGCTTTTCTCATGCTAGTTTTCTGAATCTGATACTACTCCCAGCATTCTTCTTCTCGTTGATTCGCTCTCCGACTTTAATTCTTCTTCCTATTTGCGATGCATTTTCGTACGATCTAAATTTTCTAGCAACCACAAGGTGTACTTGAAACAAAGATGAAATTTTGGCAGAAATTGCACGAAAAAGCTTCCATTTTGATTTTGAACCATTGTCTGTTGGGATGATTCGTCTTCGAGAATTTAAGATGAGACAGCGGAGCAGAGAGAGAAAGAGATGAGGCATGAAGAGTGCTGAGCTTATTACTCTGCCAGCTCTCACCTTCGACCCTTTCTCTCTCACGTGTCCCGCTGATTGCAACACACTGCTGCTTACCATGATAGCATGCGCCCTCTGCTCTAACTCCATGATCGTCATCTACTTGAAGACAGTCTCATGTCGGGTGAGTGAGAAGCGATGGTGATTCAATCAGCGACTGTGGTGTGCTCCTCCCCCTCCTCCCCCTCCTCCTCCTCATGTAGTGAATGCTAGCAATCAAGATTACATGTCAGCTGAGCAGAGCCATAATGGTTGCATGGTGGTACATTTTACCCTTTGCAGCTGAAATTACTGGTGCACAGATTTATGATGTCCACCTTGCTGAACCGAAACCAGATGGTTGAAGAGACGCTGCTTCCCTCCCTTCAATGCTATGAGATCAGAGATCTTTAATACCCGTAGTTGTCTTCCCTCAGTCCATCACTCGGTTGCCATGATCAAACAGTGGAAGAAGGATGAAGAGGAAGGGGAAGGAGAAGGAGATGGTTACCAGGAGTGACCCAGTACCGAAGTGAAACGTTTATGTCAGCAACACAGAACTAAGATTTTGCCTGCCCCCTTATTCCTACTGTCTCCCTAAACCCGGAAATCCAAAGGGGTCAAACCATGCAAGATCTCGAGCTGGATCCTGTGATTTGTGGGCTCCCAGAATATAAACAAAGGAAACATGTTATTTTATGCTGCTTCTCTTCGACACCATTCTCTGACAATAACCAAGTAAACTACATCAACCACCCCCACCACCTTGGGCACGGTGTGACGGAAGCCTCCAAAGGCTTCTTCTCTTGGCCTGTTCTTGCAGCTTCCTCCCAGCCCAAACTCTACCCGTTCCTGTCGTTGGATTTCTCAGCAGCTTCTCTCCGAGTACAAAATGTGCATGGATGGCGTGGGGATCGGAAGAGAGATGGAGGAGGGCTTTCGCTATCTCGGTGTGGGGAGGCCGTACGAGGGCGTCATAAAGCTTTCTTTATGGCCGCCGGACGAGCGTTGGGTGGCTAAAGTTGGACCGCAATTAATGTACGCGCCATGCCAGTCTCTCCCGGCACCCTCGCCCGTGCGGCTCGTCACCGACACGTGCCGCCGCCGGCGACCCCCGCTCCGGAGGCCGTCCCGGTCGCTCGCGCGGCACGTGCCGGTTCCCCATTCCGGAAGTCCGCCCCATCGCCAACTACCCGTCCCGACGAATGCCTTGCTGGCTGTGGGACCCAAACTGAACTCTCACACGTTTCAGGCGGATGCCCGGGTACCCGTGAACGTGCGAGCAAGCAAAGCGAGCCACGTAATACGCTTGCTTGTTTTGGGGCCCACCTCTACCTCGAACGGAGACGCTTCTAACATAGGGTCCCGTCTTTCGTGTCACGACCACGTTGCAGGTGGCCTCGGGGGTAGGACCGAACGGACGAGCAGCCTGGCTGTCCAAACACGTGCGAGCAAGCAAAGCGGGCCACGTAACATGCCTTGCTGCTTTCGGGGCCCACCTCAACCTCGAACGGAGACTCTTCTAACGTTGGGTCCCGTCTTTCGTGTCTCAACGACGTTCCAGGTGCCCGCGTGAGGACACAAAATTTGCGTCGGAATATGATGCGTGATCTTTGGGCGCGGCATTTAAAGACTTGTTGACCTAATCCGATGCGTCGGTTCCTCGCACGTGCGGTGGCAGGTGTGACGAGGGCGCCACATTACCCTCCTCATTACGTACTAAATAGAGTGGGTAGGAATCAATACGCATGGCATGATTCATCACAAGTTGTTCATCGATGGAGATGATGAGCATGCAGTGGAGGATGTAATTGTTGTAATGCCAATGATTGAAGTTTGTAATCAGTGTATAAACCTCTTCTTCCATTAACTTTGATCAAAGTAGGTTAATCACCTCCAATTTTGATTGAAATTGACCAAGTTATGTGTTAAAAATATATAAAAAATGCCTCTAATATTTTTATCATCATGATGAGCTTTGTAAATATATTATTATTTAATTATAAGATGAAATACAGAGACATTTAGGTTAGTTTGAGTATTATTACTATACGTCATTTAATGTAATAAAAATATTTATTATTTTTTATTTTCTTGAAGAAAAAAAGCATCCATCATCTTCAATATGTAAAATGAGTGTGACACAAATATTAATGCACTTCCTATGACAAAACAAAACAATGGATGCTTTATATTGTGGATGGGCATTTTTCGAGCATTTATTACACACACATAAACCATTATATGAGTGAAGATGAAGGCTCACATCCATGATAACCAATGCACACTTGCATCACTAACAACAATCATCTTCAAAGCAATGAATGCATGCTCCTCAAAAACAATAATAATGTATAAACAGTAATACAATTCCAATTACTTATTTGATTATGCTTTGAGTGGATAAATGAATTCTGTCTATGTTGAGACTGCAGGGACACGAAATGTGGATGGAATTTGGTGGAAAGAACAAAGGCTTTCCCACCAATCCTTTTTGTTTCATGGGCCAACTATCCTTTCTAACCAATATAAATGTTATATTAATCAGTATAAATATTAATAAAGATATATATATATATATATATATATATATAATTTTTCTCATATTTTTTTGTAAATAAATATAAAAGTTATATCTTTGTTAGCTCGATAAGACTCTCAATGCAAGATCAATAACGATCATTATATAAATATTATTTCCATAAATAAAAAGTTTATTATATGATTGATCACTCGGATTACAAAAGAATAATTTTACTAGTATATCATGCCAAATGTATAACAAAAAACATATAAATTGGTTACTAATATATATATATATATATATATATATATATATATATATATATATATATATATATATATATATATATATATATATATATATATATATATATATATATATATGATTTGTTATATTATAATAAATTTTGGATTAATAGTTTTGCCATTATAAGCTTTTATATGTCATATATATATTTCTCTATATGTTAAGATCTTATCTACGAATTCTTCAAAGTCTTTCTAAAAATTTTAGGACAAGCAACAAAACAAAATTCAAAGTTTTTAATTATATTTATTAGTTTTTTAGGAAATGAGTATTTAAATAAAAAAAAGAACATGACAATAGATCTGATACTAATAAATATTAAAGAGTATTCATATATGTTAGAGTATCAACTAATAGTCAGATGATAATAATGATTTTATATATATATATATATATATGTGTGTGTGTGTGTGTGTGTGTGTGTGTGTGTGTGTGTCCCTTTCTCTCTCCAACACTACAAATATAATCATTCATGTTTTCTGCGAAACACCTTCCAATACACATAGGGAGTCTCGAATCAGAATTGATTAACACATTGTTATATAATGAATATTTTTTATATTAAGAAAAAATAGACATAGTGACCACAAACGAAGAACACACAGTAAGTTGAAATCACACTGCAGCTGTTGTCTGCAATTAACTTGTGAGAGTGGGTATCATGGCGAGGAGAAGCAGCAACACATGAAACAAAACCACTCTGCTCGACCATCAGAGTTGGCCATCTTAAATATCTGACAGGCTTCAAAACACTACAGCAATTTTTCTTTCTTCAAAGCCATAGCAAAGAGTGATAAGCATAAAAAAAAGAGGAAGTCATGAGAGCAGTAGTTGTTCATTACATGTACAGCTTTTAGGTATGCTGGCATGCGGTACACAAAAGATGAACGATACGATTTTTGAGTGAAATAAAGGATCCAAAAATAGTACACCATGCTCCCTAGTATTGTTTTGTACACAGCTTCTTGAGGATAGCAACTAAAGAATATGGTGAGTGATGGGGGTTACAAACAACAATGCATACAACCTAAAATATTAATCACATAATATACAACAGGATGGACAAAAGGAAACATAAATAAGTTAGATTACAACACAACTTCGCTCGAAGTTGGGTGGTTGGCACCTACTGTCACATGTGAGACACCCTGAGGAAGAAGCAAACCGGTGGAATCCAAACTTCTTGGCCACTAAAAATTTTGTGGTACGATGATGTAGCCGTCGTGTTTGTGCAATCTGGAATTTCGGATGGACCACAAGGCAGAATCTGTTGGTTATGTGGAAAAGAACACTCTCCAGCAACAAGATTCATTCCATGCATAAGAAATCAAGATGAAATAGGTTCATAAGGATAGGAGAGCCATGGATGTTTGAGCGCCTGTGAAGCACTTGGACGCTTCTTTGGGTTTACTTCGAGAAGGTGAGCAACAAAATAAATAAAACCTTGATCACCCATGGGCAGACGATGTCGTAATGATGTCTTCTTTGGAATCAAGTACTCTAGCCTGTTAGTTTCCTGGAAATTACAAAAGAAAAGTATTAGTAAAATGAGGGTATAGTCGTGTGCCCGATATGGCTGTTCAAAGCTAACATAAACAAACACCATGAAAATGATAACAGATTTTGGCTATTTATTATAATCTATTTAAAATAAAAGGAAGATTTCCCCAACTAATTTAGAATGATATCTTTCTAGAGAATTAGTGATGAAAGCACCACCCAAGAGCATGTTTAAGTTAACAATATCCGTAGCGTAAACATCAAGTGGAGTTACAGTTACTGGATATCACGTCTAAAAATTGTATATGATTCATCTGGATTTGTTCTAGTATGTCATTTCTCTGTAGATGCATCTATATGAGTAATATTTATTGTACCAAAAACGACTGGCATTATATCTGCTTAAATGGAAAACAAAAGAAGAAATTCAGTCGTTCATTTTTCGCATGAACGAAGAACACAAACCTGATTCCTTTCATATAACATGTGATTTTTTGTGAAATACTTGTATGTATCACATCCCTTTGCAAGCATCTCTTGATCAATGGGGCCAATGATTCCCATTATCTGTGCAAGTAGTGTTGCAGGAGAATCATTTTGAAAAAGAACCTAAGACAAAATGAACAAATTATTCTATTCACCATGGAGTCAAAATAATTGCACATAAAGTCTACTTAAGCTTACTCCCATAGAATACAATTTTCTATGGATAAAGAATCAAGATTATCTTCTTATTATGAGGAATAACGTGTCAAGGTTGTAACAAGTTACAACAGCAGTATTTGTGGATCTGCTTATGACAGAGTTATGTCTCTGGAGGCAAGAGAATAGGAGATGAAAGGTCCTACCTCTGTACCTCTCTTTTCACAAGCATTCCTCTATAGCATTAACATTATAATCAACAAAGAAAGGAGCCAATTGTTACCAAATAAGCTATCCTATGTTCTAGATAAAGGAAATATTGCAAAAGATGAATCTACGGTTCAATGTATGAGGCTATGAGCTGTTGCAGTCACCCACACACTACCATAGTGAACCCTCTATAAATTGGAATTTCACATTTAAAAAATGACTTAAATGACTTTAATCATTGATTTGGATGAGCTCACTTATTTTCAAATGATTAGCTTCTGCACTTGTTCCATGTATTCTTAATATCACAGATTTGACCAGTTAAGGCCTATAAAGTACAAATTCTCACAATGGCGACTGTTAAAGTTAGCTTTCTTTCCAAACCTGCTAAGTAGATTATCAAGACCTTTGAAGGAAGCAAAAGGAGCAAAACACTGAACTAGAATTTGTGATAAGCTTAGAAAGAAATGGTAGTTCTTCCTTGAATGCATTTTCCAAGATAACTACTACAACTGCCTTGAAGGCTGCTGAGGTACTTGCAACCTTGATCTCAGACATGAGATGTGGCTTACCATATCTCTGCATTGCAGTAAACTACATAAACCGACTGTATGATTCCAAAGGGCTACAGCAGCTATATAATGTACAATAATAATATTGTGTGAAGTCAACATGATTAATTGTTTGCTTATCAGAAGAAATATATATTTCTGCTGCAAAATCCTTGAGTTATATAATGAAAAACATTATATACAACATAAATACCAGAGAATACAATAGGTGGACTATCGGAAAATAATGCAGCACAACTGTTCTGAGTGACCTGGTGGCTTTCGATGTGGTCAACTGCACACACCAGCTAATCGAGCAGAGGGTACCAATAAAGTTGATTCAATTCAAGATGTGCACATTTGCAGGATAGATCAAAGGTCATTGCATTTCAAGGACAAAGGAGGCCAAACAAGGTCAGGTGGGATTGTATGGGTGCTGCAGTAATAGCCTTTATTTGAACATATTATTTTAAGCTTAATTATAACCATGTGGTGTACTTGGCTCAAAGCTAGCAACTAACAACTTTCAGTATGTAGTTATACACAATGACCAGTAATTGGTAGGTTTGCCTGTTGCATCAGCTTGACAAATTAGGACTCAAAGTTTTAGAAACTGAAATAAAAAAAATTAATGCGAACACATAGATAACTTACATTTCCACTGCAAAGTTCAGCCAAGATGCATCCTAAGGACCATATGTCTATCTTTTTGTCATATGGTAGACCTAAAATAACCTCTGGTGCACGATATGATCGTGATTGCACATAAGAACATAAATGATCTGTTTCAAAGCAGCTACTACCAAGGTCAATTACTTTAACTTCACATCTACTATAGCTCTTTATCAATATATTCTCAGGCTTCAGATCACAATGAATAAGACCAAGGCCATGCAGAAACTGAAGTGCCTCCAGACATTGAATAGTAATTGACTGCAAGAGGTATGTGAATAGTACATCAGTATTCTTGAGAGGAGAAAATAATTGCAATGATAGAATTTTCTGAGATTAGGTATATGATTGTATGGAACATAACCTGCAGCCTTGGCATTGTGAAATAAACCTCTCCACCAGATTCTCTGTTGAACTTGTGGAATTCATATAAGTTGGCTTTGAGAAGTTCGCAAACTATCAACAAATGTTCCTGGACAATTCAGATGTGTCAAACAATCAGCAAGAAGAATATGCAAGTACAGTCGAATGTTTAGAGCAATTTTTTCTTCAGAAATACAAGATAGATGATAGAGGCAAATGCAACTATGATTCTATGAAAGACACTTTGCAGTAATGATACCAGCATACAAGTGATCATGAGACAATGTACATAGCTTGAGACTTTCAACAAGAGAATATATTGGTATTGCTAAAATAAGTAATACACAAAAGGAAGCAACAACAAGAAAATAAGAATATAAAGAAGCACAAACTCCTCAAAATCTCAACAACAATGATAAAAACAACAAGCTGTAATATCCTGGCTATTTGGGGATTGCAACATGGACCTCTTTATGTTGTGTAGTGTAACAGCCCTAGTTGAACTAGGCATAGTCAAATACCCTTTAATGGTTTCTAGTGAAGTTTTCTAAGTCTCCCTCTGTCTCTCCTTGTACCATTGATTCTAATCATGTCACAGGAATCCATATGTCTTCTTTAAATATGTTAATCTATCTTCAGCGAATTTTCCTCATTTTATTCTCTGCTGAGGCTATAACTAATTGTTTGTGAATAAAAATATTTTTGTTTTATCTTTTCCAGTCATCTCATAGATTCATATCAACATTTTCTCGTCTATACTAACGTTTTATACATGTTGTTTCCTTACTAATCATCACACTGATCCATAAACCAAGATTAGCAATTATAAATGTCTTGTAAATCTTTTCTTTTAATTTAAGGGCACACTCCAATCACTCAAAAGTACCAATATCCCAGTCCAATTGAACAAATCGTGTTTATTCTATGAACCGTCTTCATTGATGTCTCATTCCTATTGAAAAGTAGATCCAAGATACCTAGGACTTCTACATACAACAATTTATTATCTATATTCTATACATCTTAACTATGCTCTTGTCTTTTCTTTTAGCATTATAAAAATTGCATGTCATATGACTGATTTTAGTCCTGCTTGAAACTTTGCTGTGATGAAAAACATTTTACACCGGAGAAAGAGAAAATGTGAAATTTAGACCACAGAGAATTCCAAACCACCACAATAATAGGCATATTTGATTAGGCACTTAGCCAATTGTCACATCTGCATTGGCTCCACAATCTATATTGAACTTGCTTGTTCAATGATGGGAAAAATAGGATTTTGTTTAACAATTTTTTCTCCCTACTCTAACCTCTTTCAATGGTTCTATTCACAATGGTACACTTCCTTTTTCAAATGCATTATTAAGTTCCAAAGTCAATTTTGTTGAACCTCCTACAGTTGTCTTTTCCTCTTTCTAATCCTAGGGTAGCTAACTTTTCATCCTAGTGGCCCTACTACTCCCCTGGAGAAAAAAGGAAAGTAATCACACAAAAAGAAATCTTCATATCCAACACCTTGCTGCTATAGTGTTCTCCTTTCCCTGTCATACATTTCTGTTGGTACAATACTGAAAAGATGAGTCTCTTCCTGGGAAAATGACCAACTTAAAATTTTTCTATGATAAATAATATATTTATCAGTTACATACCCTCAGCTCTATACTATTTGAAAGATAGACAATTTTTAGGGGTTCATGCAATAGTTGGTAGAGTTTGTCATGCTATTTGTACATGGTAACTTCAACAAATTTTCTTATATGAAAGTCACATTTTGCATAAGTTAAGCGTAAGACATATCTAGATACCTAATTATTTAGCTTTGTTTATTTCTAAAACCTTAATTCTTATTCTGATTTATTATTTGTTTCCGGGGTATTTTCATACTTTAGCTACTTTAAAAAAATAATAAGGGTCAAGTTATAATCTAACTTCTTAGTCATACAAAAAGATTCTACAACAAGCTTGACATCAAAATCCAAAAAAAGAAACTTGAACCCACATTATATCATCAAGTCCATACATACAAATCTGAACTCTCATTATGATGTGCTGTGATTTGGATGAATATTTGCATTTAGCTTCTGCTTTTTAGAACCTTCAACAAATGACAAGTATGCGTAAGATGCAGCTATCGTGAGGCTTAAAAATAATATGATGTGCTGTGATTTGGATGAATATTTGCATTTAGCTTCTGCTTTTTAGAACCTTCAACAAATGATAAGTATGCGTAAGATGCAGCTATCGTGAGGCTTAAAAATAATATGACCATATTTCAGAATAGGTAAAACATTACTTTAATTCGACAATAATGCTCACAAAACTGAAAAATAAGAAATTTTCCTTTTTACCATTTAATCAAGGAATAATTAAAACAAAGAAATGCCAGTCTAAAATAAAAGAATTTACTCACCCGATAGTAGAAGTAGTCATACAAACGCAAAATATGGTAGCTGTCAGTAGGATCATGCTTGTTAATAAATTTCAAAAGCTTGATTTCGTCAAGGCTCTGATCAAAAAAATCTTTGTTATTCTTTATAATCTTCACACAGACATCCATGCCAGTGTGCAAGTCATGTGCCTGAATAGCCTTGCTGAATGCAGCTGAACCCAGATACTCAGTGACATGATAACGTCCAGCAATCACAGAATTCAGTGCAACTTGGAAACTTTTATCTTCTTCAAAGCCAGTTCTGGTAATTTGCAGTTGGAGGAGAAATACGAGGTCAGAACATTAGAATATTTGAAAGTAGAACCACTGGAAATTCTAGAGAATGTTTAAAGTATGAAGGCCTCCAAACTTCACCTTTAAGACCACTGATGGAGCACATCAAATTGGAATATACACATTCAAGCATAATCTAGTGGTCTAAATTGCCCAGTATCAAGAATTAAGCTTTTCCATATATTTTTTTTGTCAATATAGGTGATAGAATACGGAGGGCATATAAACTTATAAACAAAATCTTGTCTTAAACCATAAATTTTGGAAATCCAATATCTAACCATTTTTTAGAAAAATGATTACATGATATTACAATTTGATCATCCCATATCATCAATTCCTTATACAAATTATAATTTGATCCTCCCTGTTTACTTCTCATCGGAACTCACCTAATCCCTAGACATAATAAACCCATGCAGAAAATCTTGCCCCTGATTTAATTAAATAATTTAAGGCCTCTATTACTGTGATATCATGATTCCAATCCCACCTTAAGTTATGGAAATCCTAAAACCCATCTCCGCAACTCATACATGTCCTTCAGAAAGCCCGTTTAGGGTTGCAACTCATTTCCAACAAAAACAATCTTAGATTGCAGCCTCTCATGGTTTCGGAACAAGTCTAGTGGCAGGAGAATCAAAGAAATAGTATCCACTAGCAGTAGATTGAATTGAAGTAGTATCCACCAGCCTTTTCGTTGCCTCCAATTGCATGGGTGAGATCTTTGCACTCTGCAGATTCTTCTACCCTGATATCCTTCACCTTTGATGAGGTGCTCCCCTTTCACTTCAAGACCTATTTAGTTCACCTCACCAAGGATGGTGAACACTTGTCCTACATCATCAACTGCAGGCAGCCTTTATGACAACTACCACCATTTATCAAGCTAGATCATCTCTGCCACTGCTTACCCCACCTGTGCATGCTACAATCAAGGATATAAAAATTGTTTGGACCTATATTCGTAGGTTTGATGAGGAAACAGGATGCAGATCAGGCAATTTTGCCAGATCCATTCAGAAACAAGGGCCATCACCAGTTAACACTACCAGCCAGGGTCAGTGTCAGGCTTTTAGTAATTCATTTAGATGTACCGGATCATAGGTCTACTGCCCAGGATCCCTAACTTTTTTCACTTTTTCAATAGTATCCCTTTTTTTGTTTGTTTTTCTTTTTTTCCTCCCACAAAACTCTGGCTCTCTTCCTTTTCCCTAGATATCTCTCTCCCCTCCTCCATCTCTTCCTCCCCACTGCTTTGCCATTTCTGCTCCATCACATCACTACCACCCACTACATTGTCGCTTCTCCCCCTCCAATGGGCCTCTTCCTCCCTCCTCGCCCTTCTTCTTCTCCTCTTCCTCCCCTCCCTCTTTCCCTTTGGTCTGTGCTGACCAGCACTCTGATGTTTATGTGTTGGTATGCTGGTACATACGGGAACCATACCAGTCTGATCAGGGTTGGTACGAGTTTCAAATCGAAAATTGAAACCTTGCCTACAACAGGTTCCATATGGCACTAACTTGCGTAATAAGAAAGGGCACTGAGCTATCTATAGATTGGAAAACCAAGGGCATATTGTCTTTTTATTTTCAACAGTTAATTGCTAATTAGCAAACCAAATATATTCGATAAGTAGTGCTCCTTTAGCTAATGGAAAGATACCACAAGTTTTAAATTGTAATTAGGTTAAAAATTTGGGGGAGAGGAAAGTTATCTCCATTAATACAAGATTTGAATCATAAAGCTACCTGTTTGGATGAGTTCTAGGCTGTAGACCAAGTTAAGATTTTATCTTACTATTGGATTTGTTAATTTTAGGGCAAATGACGAACGGATAAGTTTGATTTTTTTGTTATTAGCAGTCAAGACTCACTAATCATAGCTCAACAGCGCAAATTTACTATCTGAGTACTCCATGTATTTTGAATGGGAAGCATCAACATTTACATATATGTACACATAAAAAAACCAAAATATGCCTACATTTATTCAGCATTGAATAGAAAAAGGTGAGATTATAGAGAGAAGCATGCCTGTTCTTCCGATGAACTATTTTCAGATCAAAAGTCTCAAATTCCTCCTCTTGAGCTTTTATCTGTTTTACTTGATCCTGCAATACCACAGCTTCTTCATCCTCTAATGTAGTCTCTACATCTTCTTCTCCTGCTTCACCTGTTATGTAATTTACTCCTCTGTTCACAACCTCTGTTTCTGTAAAATCATCCTTTGAGGCTGATGCACTTGATTTTCTTGATCTAACACCATCAGAAGTTTTATCATCCCTGGAGCTCTGAATAGGAGAAGAATCACTGCTTTTTCTCCTCCATGTACCAAGCATACCCTCTGTAACCATGCCATCTCGACACCCATCCAAAATACCAACCACATTGTTGCCGTTGCTTGACCATAATGGTTTACAAGAATCATCCTTAATCAAATCTGATGTTATTGAAGGCGGTAGGAAAGAAAACCCACTGTCCTGAAAACCAACTCCTGATAAGTACACAGTCTTATCAGACGGCAAAATATAACTACCTGGATCTTGCTTACTTCCCCTCACATTGCCCCTCTTTGACCTGTTCATATTTGTCCTAGTTGTATTACTTTGAGAATGTCTTTTGCCACTCATCCGATCATCATAATCCAGAAAGTACTCTCCTTCACTACTTCCTCCAACCAAGCTTTCATGAACTTCACTGCCAATATCAGCAGCATCACTGTTTATGCCCACACCAATTGACCTAAATGATCCATGTTGATCATCTTCCATAAAAGGATAAGCGTGACATTGTTCACTTTCATTAGAAAATTTCCCATTTCCTAGCATAATGAGGTCACTATTCTGTGTGACAAAGCCCTGCCAAACAGGTTCTGCATGCATCAAACTCAGCTCTTCAACATCCATCAACTGCCCATCATACTGAGCTAACAGATCATTTTCTTCTATCCTCGTATACAACATTTTATGACCTATGGTTCCCTGAGCAGCAGCAGTTTTCTCAACATTCTTTGCCTGCAAATACTGCTCACTTGACAAGTGAAATTCCTCTTCAGCAAAAGATTGATCATCATCTTCATCCTTTCTTAGAGTATGGTCCTGCCAGGTAGGAACATTATCATCACAGTGTTTTTCATTATCACTTGGATAATCAATTTCATGAGCTAGAAACCAGGTCTCATCTTCAATAGGCTGTCGCATGTATCCAACATCATCATCATCATCATCATCATCATCATATTCATCAGACTCCCAATACTCATTTGGATAATCAATCGATTCATCACCAATGGTAGCAAAACCAGATACAAAATCAGAAGTGTCCTCAGAAATTCCTTGACTTACAGAGAGCCAACTACTTCCAATTGTTCGCTTCCCACCTGTTGTGATATGTTATGTAAATTGTGAGAAAAAATTGAAAATAGTAACAAGAAATAACACCACACCAAAAAAAAAAAGAGAGATGATGCACCATAAAATGAGTGCAGCGTCTCTTTTACACCGAATTGTCCAAACATTCACCCCAAGTTTTCAAACCTTGAATCACTTCATATGTACTGTGATATCTATGATTATATTTTTACTAAAAAATTTCAAAAAATTAGGACCCTAAACAAGATCAAAAATAGGTATCCTCAAGTTACTGTGTTGGTTGTCTTTTACTTACAGCTATCATGTTCAATATAATTTTCAGATAGGAAGTTAAATGCAAGTTCTCCAAATAGTTGGACATTATGGCTTGTTGTCGTTGTTATTGTTGTAAGTTAAATGCAAGTTCTTTTTTCCTTTCTTTGGTTCTGTTAGTTCTTAGAACATCATAGATTTAACGTAGTTACAATGAACCAGTTCTCGTGGACCCTCAAAAGCTGGGGATTAGTTCTGTGATCAACCATGGATAGGAAATTCATAACCAAACCCATCAGTCATATCAAACAGCCGACGCAACCAAACCTATGAAATAGATAAAGAATCAAGAAGAAGGGAGAAGTGAAGAAAAACAAGGACAGAGTTCAAAGAAATAACTTACGGAAAAGATATGATTTAAGTTAAAAATGTGATAATATGATAAACAAAACATGTAAAGGATAAAAACCTATGACTGACAAAACCTACATTTCAAATTATTAACAAAAGGGAAAGGATGAATGAAAAAGGCTAAAAAAATAAAATCTGACAATCAAAATTAATAAGTCAAATACTAAAAGAGTTTTAGAAGACAATAAATACATATTGACATCCAAAATTAAACCAACAACCTTCTAGATCTAAAAACTTACATGATACCCAAGCACAAAATACATAATTATTTTATTTATTTCATAAACCATATAGTTATCATCTATTTTTATAATCATTAAACCTTCTTTTAATATTCTAAGTTGTATTGACATCTCAACATATGTTTTCCATTGCAAGCAACATCAACTCAACCCAAGCAACTGTCAATTTGCAACATTGAATGGCAGCAGTCATGCCTATCATCAAAGCCATCAATCCAAGATGAACAAAGTAACTTTGAGTAACACTTTTTCTTCTCTGTTCCCATTATATTCTTCTCATCGAGCAATGCCCAAAGCCGAGGCCTAAGTCCTTCAAGATCAACTGGAATGAGCAAGACCAACCTACAATTGTCACATTTTGTCTAGGAAAGACTGATTTTATTGATTCCTTAAAACAATCCAACCCAGATCTTGTGGCATTTGAAGTTTGGATCAAGTTGATTCTGATCTGCAATAAACTAATATATCTTTTGAATCATGATTGCCTTGTAGCGACCTGAGCCAAATAACATGAGCCAAGGCCCCAAAAAGGTGCTCTTTGTAATTTTCTGGTGACATATATAATAACTCAAGCTATAACCCATACATAAAGTGAGACTACTTTTTGCTTCCACTCAAATACATAATGAGGATGTCAGGTCCGCAGGAAATTACATCAAGTCCATAGAATTATTAGGATTCCACAAATGTTATGTAGGGTCCCAAAGGAGTCATGGTCCATATCCATTTGTGTGACACCGAAAAGAACAGAGATTCACCTACATGCACAGCAGCACTCAGCATGTCCCAAACAATATGAATGATCATTGTTCTGTTGCAATGCTTGAAACTACATGGGTCAGGTTGTGATTTATTTCTGCAATGCAGCATCCTCTTAGAAGGTGGATTTTGTAGATGGGTAGTATCATAGTGATTTATAAAATATAAACTATATTAAGTTATACCACACACCTGTTATGGGACTATTTTCAAGGAGTAGAAGCACTCATCGAGAAATCTGATACATAAAAATCATTGTCGCTCTATCTTTCATTTATTCATCATATGTCTACGTGCATATAGATTGTTAAATTATTTTAATGAAGATTTCCAATATCCCCTGGTCATCATCTAAAGATGTCATACTCAGCAAAGCAGTACGCTAAAAAAATTTGTTAAAAAGACAGCCCATGTCAACCCCAGCGGAATCGCAAAACCATTGAAATTCAAATACTAGAGGAAGAGACATTTAGAGGAGGTGTATTATTATAACTGTATCCTGCTACTGTGAAACTTATATATGTAAAAATAGCAATAAAAGACAAAATTCAGTGCTACCAGTGGACTTCTTCAAATATATTATTTATAAAACATTAAATCAGTGTCCTTGAGGAATAGACAACAAACCTACCAAATAAGTTTCCTATTTAGCCTCATCTGTGTAAATTATGAAAGGCAGCCGCCTCTTTGATGTGCAACTAACAACTCATTAAGATCTATAATAAATTATGCTTTACAAGTTTCAATTGATTGAAAAAAAAGAGAAATAGGAACCTTATAATGCATAAACAGAACAAAAAAGATGAGCAAGAGTCTAGCACCAAACTGATTCAACATATCTAAAATAGATGGAAAAAAGGAAAAACAAGTTGCTGGCTGTCAATCAAAGAAGAAAGAGTCATACTCGTGGACAAAAATGCAGAAAGGCAGATACTATCAGGCTTTATGACCAAGCAAATTGAATCCAATATGATAAGGTAAAATAGAGCTCATAATGTTGTTCATCATAATGATAGTTACCAAAGAAATTAGCTACTACATACCTGAAGAGTTGAATTCTTGCCCAATAGGTACATCAACAAGAGATCCAAACGTGAACGTCTTCTCCGCATTGGATAGCCTTATCCCAGATTCATGATGACCAGCCTTTTCCTCAATGTTCATGTTTATTGATTTGTCTTCTGACTTAAGCCGCACAGGGCGCAATTTTGGCAGCTCTTCCTTGTGATTCTCACCAATAAATGATAGATCAAGGATTCTAGATTCTTTCATCTTTCGATTTTCTCGAGACTCTCCAGAGAAGTGTGACCAGCTCATTCCATCTGGTTGTTCTCTTGTTGCTTCCTTAAAATCATCACTTTCTGCTTTCTTTCTTAGCCCCTTTCTATAATCAAGATGGCTTTCAAAACTGGATGTTGTATTATGTGCAGGAAATGGAAAGACTGTTTTAACAGAACAATCTGTTGATAGATTTTCACTTTGTAACCACAGCTTATCAATAAAATGGTCTTCGGAGAAGGCATCATCATCCTTATGGTCAACAATTTGATTGATCTCAGGATTCACTTCCACCTCATCTTTAAATTTACCCCTTCTGTTGGAAACCCTATTTTGCTCCCCTGATAGATCACTCTTGGTTCTAACAGTCAAGTCCCTCTTTTCTGACATAGAAGAATCATGTTGATGCTTCGGTTCCTTGGATATTAAAAGATCAGCGAAGTTATTGGTGATGTCACGAGTGCTGCTATTGTTGACAACACAATTGACAGTACTACCAGCAGAACTATAATTCCAAGTGTGTGGATCCACTGGATGGCTCTCTGGACCCCAATTATAAGTGCTATTTTTCTTTCCTTTGGATCCGTTTCCAGCATCACCTACTTCAATCTCCTTGACGATGAACTCATTTTCCATCTCTCCGCTATATACGCTCATGCCTTTCTGCCTCATACCACTAGCCGTTCCGACATGTTCTCCCAAAGCTTCTTTCTCCTCGGCGAGGTGTTTCTGGAGGAACCCATTCAAGTCCGGCCGCGCATTGAGCTCCGCACGCAAAGCAGCCTCAGCGTGCATAAACCTATTCTTCCTTAAGAACTGCAGCACAACATCCACGGAGTCCGTCATCTCGTCTCCCAAATCCACCAGAATGCTAGCAACAAGAGCAAGAACCACCTGCAAATCAATCAACCAACCAACCAAATAAGCAAAAAAGTAAAAGAAAACCTCTTTTCTTCTTCATCCGTCTCCTTTCTCGACAACTTAGTCCATGAAACGCTTTTTCAGCAAAAGGAGCCCGTAAATATCGAAGAAACCCGAAACACTAGCATCAGGAGTCGGAGTCTACTCAAGAAAAGCCCACAGCAGGCAGAATCAGGAAAGAGTCGGTTCCAACTCGACATCGGAAGCAGGGAGGGACTGACTGCAAACCCGTTCCAACGCCCGGCTCGAGTGATCCAACCCGAGCAGCGGGAGATCCGAAGGTGAAGAAGGCTGGGACAGGAGACTTACGGAACGACAGCGGCGCTAAGGGGAGAGGAGGAGGAGGGGAACTGGAGGCGGCCAAGGGCAGAGGAATCCGGCGGCATCAGTGGGGGAACGGGAGGACGACGGCATCGAGGGGGTCGATGGAGGCCGGCGCTCGGGGGATCCAAGCATAGCGACAACGGGCAACACCGGAGGCGTACATTATTGTCACGTTGGGGGCTTCCATCTTTCGAATCGGTATGCCAATGGAAGCGAAAAGCACCGCCGCAGAGGCCGGCCGGGCCGCATCACCCCTGGAACGTCTCATGAGTGACGTCATCCGACGGAGCCTATGGAGCGGGGCCCATGAGCTCGGAATCATCGTCACCCGTGAAGATAAGGAGCGACTGAGTCACCTTGGAAGTGCCACCTGCGCCCCAGTGCTTGCGGGTCCCATCCACGAGGCCAGTACAAACGGCGCGTTGCTGAGATGCCATCGGAACAAATAGCGATTTTGGGAATATAAATTATAAGACGCTCCTCCGACCACAGTACCAAAAATCATCACCAATAGATTAAAAATAACAATAAATACATTGAGTTCTTCTAATGCTAATTAAATAAAATACTTTTTATATAATTTTAAATGCCCTTTTTTTTTATGATTGCTTACTCGTGTGGTTTATCCGCTTGTGATTGGATGTTACAGATCAGCAAGGAGCCCACAAGTCCCATACGGGCCCACGTTTGCCTCCCATCAGAAGACAGGTTGGTGGGGGAAAGTACTGCCTCCGCCGTATGATAGCCCATTGAACTGTTTGAAGAGCCCTCGGAGAGAGGTTCGGCAAAGTGGGGGTTGACTTATTTTGACCTTTTCATGCAAGATTGTCAGGATTTGCGTCCCATTTGGACCAACAAGCTCGTTCGAATTAGATCCTCCAATCATGTGAATCATTTTATAGTTCAATCTATCTTGCAATTATTGGGGTGCTTTTATGGCAGACATTCTGCTCATTATTGATTGTCAAAGGAATTGTAGTGAGTGTTGGTCGTTGTTCCTTCAAGCAGCAAACAGAAACAAAGAACTCATTCACGAAAGCAGTTCTTTCCTTTGTCTGAAGAGAGAAGAAGGATCATTGGACATGATCAAAGCACTTGACAAGCTCTTCATTTGCAGCAAGCAACATCTGAGCTAGTCCTCTAGTCTTACACACCGTTCTATCCTTCTGAAAAATATAAGATACTCAAGATCGTAAAGCTCGAAAAGTAATTAAGAATAGAGTTCGATGTAAATGTGCAAAGTAATTAAGAATGAGAGCTTTAGTGCAATGTTTAAATGATAATATGGTATGAAATTGGATGTTTCATATAACAATTTTTAGACTTGGATTTGCTTAGCCTTTTGTTGACAAGGACAAAGGGACCAATTGGTATGTGCAATTATGTTCTTTTAGGACCACACTCAAACAAGGCTGTCACATGTATGCATCACAAGAAAGCTCATTGTCATACTGATACATATCTGTATTTGAAGATGACAAATATTTTTCAGGCCTATAAAGAATGCATGGCTTCATTCTTATCAAGAATCTCAACATAACAAGAATATTAATTAATTAATGAAAATAAATTTGGAGACATCATTACTGTCTGCTTAAGGGTGAAACAAAGACCTTGAGAAAAATATATTTTGGGGGGGAAGAAATAGCTCTGTGTTTGATTTTTCTCAATCATTTGAATCATTCTTTGCACTTGGAACTCAGAAAGAAGTGCTGGAGTCACCACCATCAGTAATTCAATCAAGATAAACTTCATTTAGATGTGTATTTAATTCATTAACGTACAAGAACAAGCTCAATGGCCACACAAGATATGTACTACATGATTTCATAGTTTGTATTCACACTATGCCATCTTATGAGGAACGTCTGATTTCCAAGAAATCGATGAAGGGACCTCCTCTTGTTCTGCTATGCTCGAATGGCACTTGCTGCCATTAGGCTCGGTGTTTACCTGAAGGAAATCGTGAAACTGGATCGAACATTCTTTACCTGCAATCAATCGCATTTACATAGGTCATTTGATCGTGAGAATCACTTTGATGTAAGATCAAGAAGTGGGACTTCTCAGTTGATTACCATGGAACTTAGAGGAGTGCTGATCCTTTGGTAGTGGTTTCTGGTTGATGTTCCTCGACTCGGATCGAGAAGCTGTCTTTGAGAAAGGTCTCGAATTCTCCCGATGCCTGCGAGCCATGATGACGTGCCAGTGGTTCTTCACTGCGTTGTCGGTGCGGCCAGGGAAGAGCCTTGCGATGGCCGCCCATCGGTTGCCATGGACGCGGTGGGAAGCAAGGAGCCGTTCTTCTTCCTCCTCCGTGAAAGGGCTGCGGTTGATCCTCGGGTCCAGTTGATTGAACCACCGCAGCCTGCAACTTTTACCTGGTCCAGGCGTTACCTCACATGACTATTGTCTTTGAATGTAACACCTCATGACAAAATCATAGGAAGAAGAAAGGAGGAGGAGGAGGAGGAGGAGGAGGAAGAAGAAGAAGAGGACTTATTTTCCCTCAAGAAAAGGATAGCAAAGCAGCCCATCTGCATGAGAACAAGAACAAGAAAGGAGCAGCAGGAATCAGAAGACACTATGCAAGAGGTGCATGAGTCTTGTTCATATGGTTGCACCTGATCTTCCTTGAAGCTTCTCGGCGAGGGCATTCCAGCTATGAGGACCATACCTGGTGACCAACTCCTTGAGCTTCTCATCCTCCTCCGGCCTCCAATGGCCTCTACTGCGCATCGCACCAGGAAACACAAGCAAGAGCTACAGCACGTACAACAACTTCGGAGAAGATTTGGAAATAGATGCAGGTGGAACTACACGGCGAGGACATATATGTATATTGAGAAGATAAGATGAAGGTAAGAGATCATGAGGAGATGATGTAAGGATGGCTGCAGAATAAGGAGATGGGCTTTCTCGTGGATGAGAGGAAGACAAAGAGTTATACGACAGTTACTCCATGGATTGATGGTCCGTGTGGCCTAACTCATGGTACGCTACAGACGTCTGAGAGAGAGAGGTTGTGGGGTCGCTTGGCGAGGTGAACACCGGTCTCCTTTCAACATCTCTCCATTGTTTCTACACTACGTATGCTAACCAGATATGTATCATGTATAAATCAGTAATATCTTAGTAGTTGATAGCAATCCCATTCGTTGAAGTGAATGAAGGCAAGTCCATCAGAAAAAGGTGCAATTTAGATTTAATGCGCTCAATAATAAGTTGGAAAGAATAGACACAACATGGAACGATTATGGTCTTGGAAAGGAACCCTGAACCGAAATGAGTAATTAGATTGCTGTCAGCAACAACACATTAACAAGTCAGGCATAGTTGGAAAGAAGAACCCAAAGTTATAATCAAATGTTCTCCCTCTGGCTCTTAGCTCATAAGTTGGTAGTGCCGTGCAATTGAAGAAGAAGAAGATAAGGTCATTTTGGTAAATAAAAAAGGCAGTCGCAAGCGGAAGTTGTTCGGTACGACAGTTACCTGTGTGTTCGTTGACAGGCTCCGAAAGCGGGCGAGGTGGGCGCATCCAACGGCTCCGGACAAGCGCAAGAATCAATCCGTAGCCGTCGGATGGCCGTGCCCTTGACCGGAAGCAACCAACCTGTCATCCTCGAACGCACGCCGACTTGCCCGCCGAATGTCTACCCGGAGGACCCACTACTCTCGAGATTCTGGTCCCACAAGCTAGTAGAGCGGTACACTCGTGGGCCCGATTTAGATGCGCACCGTGGAGTTCTTTTTCTTTAGTGGTTTCACACGGACCCGAAACCGCCTTGCCTTATATAAATGCGGCGGAGCTCCGCCCCGCGCATCCTCGAATCGGTGATCGATGGCTGCCATCGAAGAGGTGGAGCAACAATTGTTGGAAGGAGGAGAAAATGTTCATATATACGTGCAGCTAATAGAGACAGATGACGAGGTCCGATCTCTTTTCACTCTTGTGATCTGCGCCAGAATCGCTTAGCTATGTGATTTTTCGTGAGTTTCCTGATTCCTCCGCTTCCCGATTGCTTGATAGGTCAAGACTCTATTTTGTGAGTCAGAGCCTTTGATTTTTATATCTCTGTTCTTCGATTAGGTTTTGGGATCTTCCATCTAGTTGTTGGGTATTATCGCATCCATGGCTTCGAGATCGAGATTGGTTGATGTTAGAGCTAGCCCTAGAAAATATACCAAATGATGATTTTGGCAACACAACAAAGACAATAAAGCGAAAAGAATAAAAGCGACAAGAACACCAAAACACCAGATATACGTGGTTCGGTCAATTGACTTTGACCTACATCCACGGAAGAAAGATGAGCAAATTACTACTATAAAAGAGGGACACTTACAAATGCCTTAGGAAGTTGTTCCTAGGCCATAAAACGCCTTCAGCTTACTAAACAAGAAAAAACCCAAACTGTAAGCAGGTTTTCTTGTGCTGCCTCTTGTGCTGCGTGTGGTACATCTGACTTCAAAGCTCAGGCCCTTATTTATAGTTCCAAGACGAGACAACAAGTCTAATTTTCCCGATGTGGGACTATGGGACTTGCCAAACTAACAAATCTCCACCTTGGCATGTCCCAACAAAACTTGCTCCACCTTCTTCACAAAAGCCCCAACGGGCAATCACCAACAATAAACACCAACCAAGTCCAAGCACTGCTTGAACTTGTAAACCGGAAGAGGCTTCGTAAACATATCAACTGGATTGTCCTTCGTATAAATTTTCTGAACAAGGACCTTTCTTTCAGCAATGGTATTCCATTTGCATCCAACAATTTTCTTACCCGAAGGCGGCTTCACAAGATCCCAAGTTCTATTCCAATTGAGAGATTCAATTTCTTCATTCATCGCAATTAACCACTTAGTGGAATTATCACAAGAAATTGCATCTGCGTAGGAAGTAGGCTCACCAACTTCACTTGTTTCTTTTGCAACAGACAAAGCATATGCAACCAAATTTGCATATCTTTGTGATGGTCGAATATCTCTCCGTAGTCTATCCTTGACAAAGGAATATTACTCTTCCTCTGGATCATCTGCGTTAGTAGACTCGTGACCACCTACTGGCATTCTTTGAGTAGAAGAGTTCGACTGAAAAGAATTAGAACTCTCACTCTCAAGCTCCACCTGCTTCTGTGCACTGTCATTTGTACAACTAGTAGATTCCTCTTTGGAAGATAATATAGATAATTCATCAAAAGTAATATCTCTACTGATTATTGCTAGTCATAGGTGCCCAGCAAGCCAATCACGTGAGTGATGGCACGTGTGACTTGATACAGAATCTTTTTGCTTATTATATTTTGGCGTATATCACTTTATAACTATTGCATAAATGCATATATATTGTGATGTCCTTGGATTTGTGCAATGGGAATCGGATCGTGATGAGATCACGATAATGAGATCGATTCACCTTTAAACACATATCCTAAATAATCCCGGTCATAGGTTACTCGAGAGGGACATCGTGATAACCGGATAGACTGGTGTGCTGTATACCCGTCCATATGATGGATGCAGCTGGTCTCATAGCTGCTCGTGTAGGGACACTAGGGATACAGTACAGGTGCTCATTGGAGAATGAGTTCACTGATTGATCCGCTTACGGAATGCTGGATGGTTGATGATGCCTTATTGTCAGACAACGATTCCGTAGTCCTAGTGGTGTATCTGGTTCTTAGACTTGAGACACCAAGGATGTCCTGTATGAGTGCTCCACTCTTTGATACCAGACTTATAGGTTTGGCTGTTCCCAGATCTAGTACAGCTGGTCATTGGGAGTGGTAGTCGACCTTACGAGGGCTATTGAGTGTCGATAGAGGATCATCCACTCTCGGTATCATGAGAGGAATATCCCATGTGTTCTTGCTCAGACAAATCCCTGGCCAGGGTCATTCGGGTTGAGAGAGAAAGAGTTCTCCGGGAGAATCCGATTAGAGCGAGACTCGAGTAGAAACCGTATGGGTCTGACAGCACCATGCTCGATATACGGTCTCTGGGATATTAGATGGATGAGGGACTATAGGTACATGGTAACTGAGGACAGACAGGTCCAATGGATTGGATTCCCCTGTATCGTCTGGGGACTACGGCGTAGTGGCCTAGTACTTCCGTAGTCGATGAGTCGAGTGAATTATTACAGAGATAATAATTCACTGAGTTAGAAGGAGTTCTGACAGGTATGACTCACGGCCAGCTCGATATTGGGCCTAGAGGGTCACACACTTATGGTAGGCATTGCGATGAGTAGAGGTTCGGATATGAGATATCCGACGGAGCCCTTGTCTTATTGGATGCAGATCCAATACCCACTAGGGAAAGGACCCATTAGGGTTTTGACACGGGATCTCTATAAATAGGAGGGATTCACAGCCTCATAGGCTAGAGTCTTTGCTTGCCCTTCCTATTCTCCTCTCCCTCTCCACCTCAGAGTAGGCCTGGAGTTTTGAGGAGCGTCGTCGCAACCCTGCTGTGTGGATCACCGCTAGAGAGGAGGACGCTTGACCTCCTTCACCCTATCCTAAGGATCTGCAAGGAAACAGGGATATACGATCTCCCTAGGTAACACAATCAATATACGCAGTTTTGTGTTTTGCGGATTTTTGCGCACCAATCTTCGCACGACGACGAACATCTTTTTGGGAATCGGGGATTTTTGTTTTCTTGTTCTTCCGCTGCGCATATGATGTCGCCCCCCAATGATTTCCCAACAGTGGTATCAGAGCCAGGTTGTTCGTGCGAATGATTGGTTTTGAACTGCGTGTATTGTGTTTAGGAAGAATTTTGACGTCAAATTCGTTGACGCAAAAGCGAGGAAGGGCAGCAACAGTTGCTGCCCTCGATCTGCATGCCTGCAGCCACCTGCAGCGGCAGCCGCAGTCGCAGCCAGGCAGCACAGCGCCGGCGCATGCGCAAGCGCTGTGTCTGCAGCAGCCGGCCGGCGGCCTGCTTGCAGCAGGCTTGCTGCCGGCGGGGCTGGCAGCCCGCGGGTAGAGGCGCCTGCGGCCGCTGAGCCCGCGGGTAGAGGCGCCGCGGGGCAGCAGCGCGGGCTGAGGCACCGCAGGGCAGCGGCGCCTGTGGCCGCTGCTCCCACGGGCAAAAAAACCCCGCAGGGGCGGCCGCCAGCGAGGCAGCACCGCCTGCGGGCGCTGCCTCGCCGGCAGAACTGCCCGCGGAGGCGGCGACGCCCGCGGGGGCCAGCGGGCGTGCCGCCCGCAGGCGAGGGCAGCGCCCCGCCCCTCGCCGCACAGGCCGCCGCCGGCAGGGTGGCGGCGGCGGCAGCAGCGAAAAGGGGAAAGGGCATTAGGGTTTTCTGGGAAAAAGACAGTTTTGCCCCTAGGAATTTTCGAAATTCCAGTTTTTGTCTTTTGTCCAAATTACGAAAATACCCTTAGGAATTGAGAAATTCCCTATATATCCCTGATTTCAGAAAATATTAATTAATTAAAAGGTTTAGTTGATTATTATTTTTATTATTATCTAGTAGTCCTACATGATGATGATTATTTATACATGTGATGTATGATGAGTGGACGGATGATCATGGACCGTGTGATGTGTGTACTTGTGATTATTATTATTGAGGTCTGCGAACCTCCATTATATTTCTCGTTTATTGTCGGGCCTGCGTGCCTATGATTAAGTTGTAATCACATGAGGAGGCGCAGCGGGAGCGTGGAAGCCATAGCGGGACCCACGAGACGGACGATCGTGATGCATGGAGATGCATCAAGATGTCGACGGAACCGACGAGGACGAGATGGACGATCACAAGGCATGGAGATGCACCGTTGCACACATAGATCTTGATGTGAGTGATTAGGCCTACTGGCTCGGGCCTAATCATATTAGGTTGTGGTCCATGATCATCTGGTGTGATTGCTTATACACATACTAGATATGTATATATATTTGCATGCGATGTAGATATGTATTAAATATGTATATGTGTGACATGTCATATTAGGAGACCAAATCATAGAAACATCTCTCGATAAAATTAAGTCGGTAAACGTGAGGCAATTAGATTGACCCACGTGGCCTTCCATCGTTATGAGTAGGAACCGAATCCCGGTGTAGGTTGAGTTGGTCGAGTCCCTCGAGACTCACCTATATCGCGATTCGCTATCTTGCTTACGACATAGAGATGTCACCGGTGACCTGAGGGCATGATATGCTTGGTCGAGTCCCTCGAGGGTATATCATCAAATCAGACTCATCTTGTAACGAAGGTGTTGACTTAACCGAGCATCATGGTTGGTCGAGTCCCTCGAGGCCATGGTGATTCGGAGGCCGAACAGGACGGGAATCACAAGGAGTTGTGATCGGCAAGAGTTGTCTACCTTTTAGGCTTAGTGTGATTGGTCGAGTCCCTCGAGGTTACACTAAGACGCTGATTGGATCCTGATCCCCACTAGAAGTCTGCCGGAGACTTCCGTTTCACGTGCTGAGGGTGTCGCGTGACTCGTTAGTAAAATAGTGGGAGCATATTAAGATAGAAGTCCATATCTTGATAGTTTATTTCTTGCAAAATCTGCATGTTATTCATTTTTGCTACATCTTTATTTTCAGAAAATGTCGCTTTCAAATCCCTTACGTGACATACTTGATGTCAACCGCCTCACTGGTCCAAATTATACGGATTGGCTCCGTAACTTGAGAATTGTTCTCACAGCGGAGAAAATCGTGTACGTCCTTGATACAGTGATGCCTACGCCCGAAGAAGGGGCAAGCGAGGATGAGATCGCTCGCTACGTGAAGTACATTGATGACTCCACTCTTGCTCAGTGCTATATGTTGGGCTCTATGACTCCAGAGTTACAGAGACAACATGAAAAGATGGATGCCAGATCCATTCTCCTACATGTCCGTAAATTGTTTGAGGAACAGGGAAGGACTCAACGATATGAGATATCCAAGAGCCTTTTCCGCGCTAGGATGACTGAGGGGACACCGGTTCAGAACCATGTCCTAAAGATGATTGAGTGGATAGAGAAACTCACAGGTCTAGGAATGGTCCTAGAGGATAACTTGTGTGTGGACATTGTGCTTCAGTCCCTACCAGATTCCTTTTCACAGTTCATAATGAATTTTAATATGAACAAGCTTGAGGTGACTCTCCCAGAGCTCCTCAATATGTTGAGGGAGGCAGAGAGTACTATTAAGAAAGAGAAGCCAGTTCTCTACACTGGTGAGACCAGAAAGAAAAGGAAAGCAGAAAGGTCCCTTAAGAAGGGAAAGGGCAAGGGCAAACAAGGTAAAGCAAAGGTTGCTAAGAAAGACCCAACAAAGGACAAAGGCCAGTGCTTCCACTGTGGTAAAGATGGGCACTGGAAGAGAAACTGCAAAGAGTACCTTGCAGAAAGGGCGAAACAAAAGCTTGATGAAGCTTCAGGTACATTCATGATCAGTCTCCATTTGTCAAACTCTTATGATAACACATGGGTATTAGATACCGGTAGTGCTTATCATATATGTAATTCGTTGCAGGTTCTGGCAAGGCCTAGGAGACTAGAGAGAGGCGAGATGGACCTCAAGATGGGTAATGGAGCAAAAGTTACTGTATTAGCTGTTGGCGAGGTCGCCCTACATCTGCCTAGTGGAGCTTTTATTGCATTAGATGCATGTTATTTTGTTCCTTCTATTATCAAAAACATTATCTCCATTTCATGTTTAACAGTTAGTGGATATAAATTTATTTTTGAGAACAATGGTTGTTCGATATTATTAGATGATAAGATCATCACGAAAGGAACATTGCATAATGGTTTATTTATGTTAGACACCACTCCACATATCATGAATATAAATGTGTCCAAAAGGAAACGAGATGAGTTGAACAGTGCATACCTGTGGCATAGTAGGCTAGGTCACATCCATGAAAGAAGGATTCAAAAGTTGCTAAATGATGGATATCTAGATCCATTCGACTATGTGTCATATGCAACTTGTGAGCCTTGCATTCGTGGAAAACTGACCAACTCTCCATTTAGTGGAACTGGAGAGAGAGCCACTGAGTTGTTGGAACTCATACATAGTGATGTATGTGGACCCATGTCAACTCATGCCATTTGAGGTTACTCCTACTTCATTACATTTACTGATGATTTCTCAAGGTATGGATATGTGTACTTAATGAAGTACAAGTCCGAGGCCTTTGAGAAATTCAGAGAGTATAAGAATGAGGTGGAGAACCAGACTGGAAAGAGTATCAAAACTCTTCGATCAGATCGAGGAGGTGAGTACTTAAGTACAGAGTTTACTCACTTCCTCAAGGACCATGGGATATTATCCCAATGGACACCTCCTTATACACCTCAGCTCAATGGTGTCTCTGAAAGGAGAAATCGTACATTATTAGATATGGTACGGTCCATGATGAGTTTCGCTGACCTACCCATCTCATTCTGGGGATATGCCCTAGAAACCGCAGCTTACCTTCTGAACAGAGTTCCAACTAAGTCGGTAGTGTCTACACCATATGAGATATGGAAAGGGAAGAAGCCTGATCTTAAGGTTGTTAAGATTTGGGGCTGCTCTGCCCATGTTAAAAGACACAACCCCGATAAGTTAGAATCAAGGACAGGGCGATGTAAATTTGTGGGATACCCCAAGGAAACTTGTGGGTATTACTTCTATCATCTCGAGGACCAAAAGGTCTTTGTAGCTAAGAGAGCAGTGTTCCTTGAGAAGGAACACATTCTTGACGGAGACAGTGGGAGAATGATAGAATTGAGCGAGGTTGGAGAACCAAGCTCAAGCACCACTCTACAGCTCGAGTCTGTTCAGGTACCTAATACACAAGTATCAACTTTACGCAAGTCTGATAGGGTATCCCATCCTCCTGAGAGATATGTGGGACATATTAGAGCAGAGGATGTAGAGGATATTGATCCTCAGACCTACGAGGAGGCTATTATGAGTATAGACTCCGGGAAGTGGAAAGAAGCCATGAATTCTGAGATGGATTCTATGTACTCCAATAAAGTTTGGAACCTAGTTGATGCACCCGAAGGTATTGTACCCATCGGTTGCAAGTGGATCTTTAAGAAAAAGATCGGAGTAGATGGAAAGGTAGAGACCTATAAAGCAAGGCTAGTGGCTAAGGGGTATCGTCAAAGGCAAGGTGTTGACTACGACGAAACTTTCTCACCCGTAGCAATGCTAAAATCCATCAGAATTCTATTGGCTATTGCAGCACACTATGATTATGAGATCTGGCAGATGGATGTGAAAACCGCATTCCTCAACGGGAACCTCGAGGAGGAGGTGTATATGATGCAACCTGAGGGATTCGTGTCCAAGAACTGCCCAGATAAGGTGTGTAGGTTGCTTAGATCCATTTATGGACTAAAGCAAGCTTCCCGAAGTTGGAACATAAGATTTGATGAGGCAATCAGATCTTATGACTTCGTTAAGAACGAAGATGAGCCTTGTGTATACAGAAAGGTAAGTGGGAGCGCTATTAGCTTTTTGGTGTTATATGTGGATGACATCCTCATCATTGGGAATGACATAGGAATGCTATCCACAGTAAATACTTGGTTATTTAGACACTTCTCCATAAAGGACTTAGGGGAAGCATCCTATATCTTGGGGATTAGAATCTATAGAGATAGATCCAAGAGGATGCTTGGCTTGTCCCAGTCCAGGTACATAGAAACTATTGTCAAAAGGTTTGGCATGAAAAATTCCAAGAAAGGGCAAACATGAATATGATACCTTATGCCTCAGCAATAGGGTCTATCATGTATGTCATGCTATGTACTAGGCCTGATATAGCGCATGCTCTGAGTGTCACGAGCAGGTATCAGGCGGATCCAGGCTTGGAGCACTGGAAAGCAGTAAAGTGTATCCTTAAGTACTTGAGAAGGACTAAGGATCTTTTACTAGTATATGGAGGTAATAGCCTTAAGGTTGAAGGCTACACTGACTCAAGTTTTCAGTCTGATGTCGATGATAGCAAGTCGAATTCAGGGTATGTGTACACCTTGAATGGAGGAGCAGTGTGCTGGAAGAGTTCCAAGCAAGATACTACTGCTGACTCGACCATAGAGGCGGAGTACATTGCTGCATTAGATGCAACAAAGGAGGGAGTCTGGGTGAAGAAGTTCATCAAAGATTTGGGAGTCGATACAGATAGCGACAAGTCGACTTCCTTATATTGCGACAACTATGGGGTGATTACTCAAATAAGGGAACCCGGGTCTCATCAGAAGTGTTCTGAGGAGGTTCCAGCTTATCAGAGAGATCGTAACCCGAGGAGATGTAGCAGTGGAAAGAGTTCCATCCGAAGATAACATTGCAGATCCACTGACAAAGCCGTTGTCTCAGATTGTCTTTGAGCGTCACAGGGGTCTGATGGGGATCAGACACATAGCTGATTGGCTTTAGGTCAAGTGGGAGATTGCTAGTCATAGGTGCCCAGCAAGCCAATCACGTGAGTGATGGCACGTGTGACTTGATACAGAATCTTTTTGCTTATTATATTTTGGCGTATATCACTTTATAACTATTGCATAAATGCATATATATTGTGATGTCCTTGGATTTGTGCAATGGGAATCGGATCGTGATGAGATCACGATAATGAGATCGATTCACCTTTAAACACATATCCTAAATAATCCCGGTCATAGGTTACTCGAGAGGGACATCGTGATAACCGGATAGACTGGTGTGCTGTATACCCGTCCATATGATGGATGCAGCTGGTCTCATAGCTGCTCGTGTAGGGACACTAGGGATACAGTACAGGTGCTCATTGGAGAATGAGTTCACTGATTGATCCGCTTACGGAATGCTGGATGGTTGATGATGCCTTATTGTCAGACAACGATTCCGTAGTCCTAGTGGTGTATCTGGTTCTTAGACTTGAGACACCAAGGATGTCCTGTATGAGTGCTCCACTCTTTGATACCAGACTTATAGGTTTGGCTGTTCCCAGATCTAGTACAGCTGGTCATTGGGAGTGGTAGTCGACCTTACGAGGGCTATTGAGTGTCGATAGAGGATCATCCACTCTCGGTATCATGAGAGGAATATCCCATGTGTTCTTGCTCAGACAAATCCCTGGCCAGGGTCATTCGGGTTGAGAGAGAAAGAGTTCTCCGGGAGAATCCGATTAGAGCGAGACTCGAGTAGAAACCGTATGGGTCTGACAGCACCATGCTCGATATACGGTCTCTGGGATATTAGATGGATGAGGGACTATAGGTACATGGTAACTGAGGACAGACAGGTCCAATGGATTGGATTCCCCTGTATCGTCTGGGGACTACGGCGTAGTGGCCTAGTACTTCCGTAGTCGATGAGTCGAGTGAATTATTACAGAGATAATAATTCACTGAGTTAGAAGGAGTTCTGACAGGTATGACTCACGGCCAGCTCGATATTGGGCCTAGAGGGTCACACACTTATGGTAGGCATTGCGATGAGTAGAGGTTCGGATATGAGATATCCGACGGAGCCCTTGTCTTATTGGATGCAGATCCAATACCCACTAGGGAAAGGACCCATTAGGGTTTTGACACGGGATCTCTATAAATAGGAGGGATTCACAGCCTCATAGGCTAGAGTCTTTGCTTGCCCTTCCTATTCTCCTCTCCCTCTCCACCTCAGAGTAGGCCTGGAGTTTTGAGGAGCGTCGTCGCAACCCTGCTGTGTGGATCACCGCTAGAGAGGAGGACGCTTGACCTCCTTCACCCTATCCTAAGGATCTGCAAGGAAACAGGGATATACGATCTCCCTAGGTAACACAATCAATATACGCAGTTTTGTGTTTTGCGGATTTTTGCGCACCAATCTTCGCACGACGACGAACATCTTTTTGGGAATCGGGGATTTTTGTTTTCTTGTTCTTCCGCTGCGCATATGATGTCGCCCCCCAATGATTTCCCAACAGTGGTATCAGAGCCAGGTTGTTCGTGCGAATGATTGGTTTTGAACTGCGTGTATTGTGTTTAGGAAGAATTTTGACGTCAAATTCGTTGACGCAAAAGCGAGGAAGGGCAGCAACAGTTGCTGCCCTCGATCTGCATGCCTGCAGCCACCTGCAGCGGCAGCCGCAGTCGCAGCCAGGCAGCACAGCGCCGGCGCATGCGCAAGCGCTGTGTCTGCAGCAGCCGGCCGGCGGCCTGCTTGCAGCAGGCTTGCTGCCGGCGGGGCTGGCAGCCCGCGGGTAGAGGCGCCTGCGGCCGCTGAGCCCGCGGGTAGAGGCGCCGCGGGGCAGCAGCGCGGGCTGAGGCACCGCAGGGCAGCGGCGCCTGTGGCCGCTGCTCCCACGGGCAAAAAAACCCCGCAGGGGCGGCCGCCAGCGAGGCAGCACCGCCTGCGGGCGCTGCCTCGCCGGCAGAACTGCCCGCGGAGGCGGCGACGCCCGCGGGGGCCAGCGGGCGTGCCGCCCGCAGGCGAGGGCAGCGCCCCGCCCCTCGCCGCACAGGCCGCCGCCGGCAGGGTGGCGGCGGCGGCAGCAGCGAAAAGGGGAAAGGGCATTAGGGTTTTCTGGGAAAAAGACAGTTTTGCCCCTAGGAATTTTCGAAATTCCAGTTTTTGTCTTTTGTCCAAATTACGAAAATACCCTTAGGAATTGAGAAATTCCCTATATATCCCTGATTTCAGAAAATATTAATTAATTAAAAGGTTTAGTTGATTATTATTTTTATTATTATCTAGTAGTCCTACATGATGATGATTATTTATACATGTGATGTATGATGAGTGGACGGATGATCATGGACCGTGTGATGTGTGTACTTGTGATTATTATTATTGAGGTCTGCGAACCTCCATTATATTTCTCGTTTATTGTCGGGCCTGCGTGCCTATGATTAAGTTGTAATCACATGAGGAGGCGCAGCGGGAGCGTGGAAGCCATAGCGGGACCCACGAGACGGACGATCGTGATGCATGGAGATGCATCAAGATGTCGACGGAACCGACGAGGACGAGATGGACGATCACAAGGCATGGAGATGCACCGTTGCACACATAGATCTTGATGTGAGTGATTAGGCCTACTGGCTCGGGCCTAATCATATTAGGTTGTGGTCCATGATCATCTGGTGTGATTGCTTATACACATACTAGATATGTATATATATTTGCATGCGATGTAGATATGTATTAAATATGTATATGTGTGACATGTCATATTAGGAGACCAAATCATAGAAACATCTCTCGATAAAATTAAGTCGGTAAACGTGAGGCAATTAGATTGACCCACGTGGCCTTCCATCGTTATGAGTAGGAACCGAATCCCGGTGTAGGTTGAGTTGGTCGAGTCCCTCGAGACTCACCTATATCGCGATTCGCTATCTTGCTTACGACATAGAGATGTCACCGGTGACCTGAGGGCATGATATGCTTGGTCGAGTCCCTCGAGGGTATATCATCAAATCAGACTCATCTTGTAACGAAGGTGTTGACTTAACCGAGCATCATGGTTGGTCGAGTCCCTCGAGGCCATGGTGATTCGGAGGCCGAACAGGACGGGAATCACAAGGAGTTGTGATCGGCAAGAGTTGTCTACCTTTTAGGCTTAGTGTGATTGGTCGAGTCCCTCGAGGTTACACTAAGACGCTGATTGGATCCTGATCCCCACTAGAAGTCTGCCGGAGACTTCCGTTTCACGTGCTGAGGGTGTCGCGTGACTCGTTAGTAAAATAGTGGGAGCATATTAAGATAGAAGTCCATATCTTGATAGTTTATTTCTTGCAAAATCTGCATGTTATTCATTTTTGCTACATCTTTATTTTCAGAAAATGTCGCTTTCAAATCCCTTACGTGACATACTTGATGTCAACCGCCTCACTGGTCCAAATTATACGGATTGGCTCCGTAACTTGAGAATTGTTCTCACAGCGGAGAAAATCGTGTACGTCCTTGATACAGTGATGCCTACGCCCGAAGAAGGGGCAAGCGAGGATGAGATCGCTCGCTACGTGAAGTACATTGATGACTCCACTCTTGCTCAGTGCTATATGTTGGGCTCTATGACTCCAGAGTTACAGAGACAACATGAAAAGATGGATGCCAGATCCATTCTCCTACATGTCCGTAAATTGTTTGAGGAACAGGGAAGGACTCAACGATATGAGATATCCAAGAGCCTTTTCCGCGCTAGGATGACTGAGGGGACACCGGTTCAGAACCATGTCCTAAAGATGATTGAGTGGATAGAGAAACTCACAGGTCTAGGAATGGTCCTAGAGGATAACTTGTGTGTGGACATTGTGCTTCAGTCCCTACCAGATTCCTTTTCACAGTTCATAATGAATTTTAATATGAACAAGCTTGAGGTGACTCTCCCAGAGCTCCTCAATATGTTGAGGGAGGCAGAGAGTACTATTAAGAAAGAGAAGCCAGTTCTCTACACTGGTGAGACCAGAAAGAAAAGGAAAGCAGAAAGGTCCCTTAAGAAGGGAAAGGGCAAGGGCAAACAAGGTAAAGCAAAGGTTGCTAAGAAAGACCCAACAAAGGACAAAGGCCAGTGCTTCCACTGTGGTAAAGATGGGCACTGGAAGAGAAACTGCAAAGAGTACCTTGCAGAAAGGGCGAAACAAAAGCTTGATGAAGCTTCAGGTACATTCATGATCAGTCTCCATTTGTCAAACTCTTATGATAACACATGGGTATTAGATACCGGTAGTGCTTATCATATATGTAATTCGTTGCAGGTTCTGGCAAGGCCTAGGAGACTAGAGAGAGGCGAGATGGACCTCAAGATGGGTAATGGAGCAAAAGTTACTGTATTAGCTGTTGGCGAGGTCGCCCTACATCTGCCTAGTGGAGCTTTTATTGCATTAGATGCATGTTATTTTGTTCCTTCTATTATCAAAAACATTATCTCCATTTCATGTTTAACAGTTAGTGGATATAAATTTATTTTTGAGAACAATGGTTGTTCGATATTATTAGATGATAAGATCATCACGAAAGGAACATTGCATAATGGTTTATTTATGTTAGACACCACTCCACATATCATGAATATAAATGTGTCCAAAAGGAAACGAGATGAGTTGAACAGTGCATACCTGTGGCATAGTAGGCTAGGTCACATCCATGAAAGAAGGATTCAAAAGTTGCTAAATGATGGATATCTAGATCCATTCGACTATGTGTCATATGCAACTTGTGAGCCTTGCATTCGTGGAAAACTGACCAACTCTCCATTTAGTGGAACTGGAGAGAGAGCCACTGAGTTGTTGGAACTCATACATAGTGATGTATGTGGACCCATGTCAACTCATGTCATTTGAGGTTACTCCTACTTCATTACATTTACTGATGATTTCTCAAGGTATGGATATGTGTACTTAATGAAGTACAAGTCCGAGGCCTTTGAGAAATTCAGAGAGTATAAGAATGAGGTGGAGAACCAGACTGGAAAGAGTATCAAAACTCTTCGATCAGATCGAGGAGGTGAGTACTTAAGTACAGAGTTTACTCACTTCCTCAAGGACCATGGGATATTATCCCAATGGACACCTCCTTATACACCTCAGCTCAATGGTGTCTCTGAAAGGAGAAATCGTACATTATTAGATATGGTACGGTCCATGATGAGTTTCGCTGACCTACCCATCTCATTCTGGGGATATGCCCTAGAAACCGCAGCTTACCTTCTGAACAGAGTTCCAACTAAGTCGGTAGTGTCTACACCATATGAGATATGGAAAGGGAAGAAGCCTGATCTTAAGGTTGTTAAGATTTGGGGCTGCTCTGCCCATGTTAAAAGACACAACCCCGATAAGTTAGAATCAAGGACAGGGCGATGTAAATTTGTGGGATACCCCAAGGAAACTTGTGGGTATTACTTCTATCATCTCGAGGACCAAAAGGTCTTTGTAGCTAAGAGAGCAGTGTTCCTTGAGAAGGAACACATTCTTGACGGAGACAGTGGGAGAATGATAGAATTGAGCGAGGTTGGAGAACCAAGCTCAAGCACCACTCTACAGCTCGAGTCTGTTCAGGTACCTAATACACAAGTATCAACTTTACGCAAGTCTGATAGGGTATCCCATCCTCCTGAGAGATATGTGGGACATATTAGAGCAGAGGATGTAGAGGATATTGATCCTCAGACCTACGAGGAGGCTATTATGAGTATAGACTCCGGGAAGTGGAAAGAAGCCATGAATTCTGAGATGGATTCTATGTACTCCAATAAAGTTTGGAACCTAGTTGATGCACCCGAAGGTATTGTACCCATCGGTTGCAAGTGGATCTTTAAGAAAAAGATCGGAGTAGATGGAAAGGTAGAGACCTATAAAGCAAGGCTAGTGGCTAAGGGGTATCGTCAAAGGCAAGGTGTTGACTACGACGAAACTTTCTCACCCGTAGCAATGCTAAAATCCATCAGAATTCTATTGGCTATTGCAGCACACTATGATTATGAGATCTGGCAGATGGATGTGAAAACCGCATTCCTCAACGGGAACCTCGAGGAGGAGGTGTATATGATGCAACCTGAGGGATTCGTGTCCAAGAACTGCCCAGATAAGGTGTGTAGGTTGCTTAGATCCATTTATGGACTAAAGCAAGCTTCCCGAAGTTGGAACATAAGATTTGATGAGGCAATCAGATCTTATGACTTCGTTAAGAACGAAGATGAGCCTTGTGTATACAGAAAGGTAAGTGGGAGCGCTATTAGCTTTTTGGTGTTATATGTGGATGACATCCTCATCATTGGGAATGACATAGGAATGCTATCCACAGTAAATACTTGGTTATTTAGACACTTCTCCATAAAGGACTTAGGGGAAGCATCCTATATCTTGGGGATTAGAATCTATAGAGATAGATCCAAGAGGATGCTTGGCTTGTCCCAGTCCAGGTACATAGAAACTATTGTCAAAAGGTTTGGCATGAAAAATTCCAAGAAAGGGCAAACATGAATATGATACCTTATGCCTCAGCAATAGGGTCTATCATGTATGTCATGCTATGTACTAGGCCTGATATAGCGCATGCTCTGAGTGTCACGAGCAGGTATCAGGCGGATCCAGGCTTGGAGCACTGGAAAGCAGTAAAGTGTATCCTTAAGTACTTGAGAAGGACTAAAGATCTTTTACTAGTATATGGAGGTAATAGCCTTAAGGTTGAAGGCTACACTGACTCAAGTTTTCAGTCTGATGTCGATGATAGCAAGTCGAATTCAGGGTATGTGTACACCTTGAATGGAGGAGCAGTGTGCTGGAAGAGTTCCAAGCAAGATACTACTGCTGACTCGACCATAGAGGCGGAGTACATTGCTGCATTAGATGCAACAAAGGAGGGAGTCTGGGTGAAGAAGTTCATCAAAGATTTGGGAGTCGATACAGATAGCGACAAGTCGACTTCCTTATATTGCGACAACTATGGGGTGATTACTCAAATAAGGGAACCCGGGTCTCATCAGAAGTGTTCTGAGGAGGTTCCAGCTTATCAGAGAGATCGTAACCCGAGGAGATGTAGCAGTGGAAAGAGTTCCATCCGAAGATAACATTGCAGATCCACTGACAAAGCCGTTGTCTCAGATTGTCTTTGAGCGTCACAGGGGTCTGATGGGGATCAGACACATAGCTGATTGCCTTTAGGTCAAGTGGGAGATTGCTAGTCATAGGTGCCCAGCAAGCCAATCACGTGAGTGATGGCACGTGTGACTTGATACAGAATCTTTTTGCTTATTATATTTTGGCGTATATCACTTTATAACTATTGCATAAATGCATATATATTGTGATGTCCTTGGATTTGTGCAATGGGAATCGGATCGTGATGAGATCACGATAATGAGATCGATTCACCTTTAAACACATATCCTAAATAATCCCGGTCATAGGTTACTCGAGAGGGACATCGTGATAACCGGATAGACTGGTGTGCTGTATACCCGTCCATATGATGGATGCAGCTGGTCTCATAGCTGCTCGTGTAGGGACACTAGGGATACAGTACAGGTGCTCATTGGAGAATGAGTTCACTGATTGATCCGCTTACGGAATGCTGGATGGTTGATGATGCCTTATTGTCAGACAACGATTCCGTAGTCCTAGTGGTGTATCTGGTTCTTAGACTTGAGACACCAAGGATGTCCTGTATGAGTGCTCCACTCTTTGATACCAGACTTATAGGTTTGGCTGTTCCCAGATCTAGTACAGCTGGTCATTGGGAGTGGTAGTCGACCTTACGAGGGCTATTGAGTGTCGATAGAGGATCATCCACTCTCGGTATCATGAGAGGAATATCCCATGTGTTCTTGCTCAGACAAATCCCTGGCCAGGGTCATTCGGGTTGAGAGAGAAAGAGTTCTCCGGGAGAATCCGATTAGAGCGAGACTCGAGTAGAAACCGTATGGGTCTGACAGCACCATGCTCGATATACGGTCTCTGGGATATTAGATGGATGAGGGACTATAGGTACATGGTAACTGAGGACAGACAGGTCCAATGGATTGGATTCCCCTGTATCGTCTGGGGACTACGGCGTAGTGGCCTAGTACTTCCGTAGTCGATGAGTCGAGTGAATTATTACAGAGATAATAATTCACTGAGTTAGAAGGAGTTCTGACAGGTATGACTCACGGCCAGCTCGATATTGGGCCTAGAGGGTCACACACTTATGGTAGGCATTGCGATGAGTAGAGGTTCGGATATGAGATATCCGACGGAGCCCTTGTCTTATTGGATGCAGATCCAATACCCACTAGGGAAAGGACCCATTAGGGTTTTGACACGGGATCTCTATAAATAGGAGGGATTCACAGCCTCATAGGCTAGAGTCTTTGCTTGCCCTTCCTATTCTCCTCTCCCTCTCCACCTCAGAGTAGGCCTGGAGTTTTGAGGAGCGTCGTCGCAACCCTGCTGTGTGGATCACCGCTAGAGAGGAGGACGCTTGACCTCCTTCACCCTATCCTAAGGATCTGCAAGGAAACAGGGATATACGATCTCCCTAGGTAACACAATCAATATACGCAGTTTTGTGTTTTGCGGATTTTTGCGCACCAATCTTCGCACGACGACGAACATCTTTTTGGGAATCGGGGATTTTTGTTTTCTTGTTCTTCCGCTGCGCATATGATGTCGCCCCCCAATGATTTCCCAACAATTATAAATTTTGGGGATTTGGGATCAGAACACAATAATCTATATCCTTTCACCCCAGAAGCATACCCAAGGAAAATGTACTTTTTAGCCTGAGGCTCTAATTTTCCTTCATTTACATGCATGTATGCTGGACACCCAAAAAATTTTAAATCAGAATAATCAGCAGGAGTACTTGACCAAACTTCCTCCAGAGTTTTAAAGTTAAGTGTTGCAGAAGGAGCGCGGTTGACAACATAACAGGCCATATTAATCACCTCTGCCCAAAAGTCCTTTGTCAACCCTGCATTTGAGATCATACACCTTGCTCTCTCCAAGAGTGTTCTGTTCATACGTTCGGCCACACCATTTTGTTGAGGCGTCATCCTAACAGTGCGATGTCGAACGATTCCTTCATTTTTGCAGAATTCTTCAAAGTCACCTTCACAAAATTCCATGCCATTATATGTTCGAAGCCGCTTAATCTGTTTACCTGTTTGTTTCTCAATCAAAGCCTTCCATTGTTTAAATGTTAGAAAAATATCATTTTTATGCTTCAGAAAATAAACCCAAACTTTCCTGGAATAATTATCAATGAAAGTAAACATATACCTGGCACCACCCTTAGACTGAACATGAGCTGGACCCCAAAGGTCTGAATAAATATAGTCAAGAGTACCTTTCGTTTTGTGAACTGCCGGAGAAGTGAAGCTGACTCTTTTCTGCTTTCCAAAAATGCAGTGTTCACAAAAATCAAGTGGCCCAGTACTCTGTCTGCAAAGTAGACCTCTTTTGCTCAATATGCTCAAACCTTTCTCGCTTATATGACCCAAACGCATATGCCATAATTTGGTGATGTCAGAATCAGACAATGATGATGACGAAACTGCAACCGAACCTGTGACAGTAGTTCCCTGCAGAATATACAAGCTACCAGACCTACAAGCTTTCATAACAATAAGAGCACTTCTAGAAACTTTCATAACTCCACCTTCAGCTGTGTATTTACACCCAAGGGCCTCTAGGGTGTCTAAAGAGATGAGATTCTTTTTCAAATCAGGAACATGTCTAACATTAGTGAGCATCCTCACAATACCATCATGCATTTTAATTCGGATTGTTCCTCTACCAACAACATCACATGCAGCATTATTGCCCATCAAAACAATTCCACCATTACAAGATTCATATGTGGAAAACAAATCCCTATTGGGACACATGTGATAAGAACAACCTGAATCTAAAATCCATTCATTTTTAGACATCGTCCTGTCATCAATAGCAGAGAAAATATTTCTAACATTCTCATCAGTTGCTACACTAACTTTAGCGGATTCAATAGTTTTCTCAACAAATTTTTCCTTTTGCTTTAATTTATTTTTTAATTTAAAGCAATCAGATTTAATGTTGCTCATTTTATGACAATATCTGCATTCCAAATTTCTATGTCTGGATTTAGATCTAGATTTAGATCTACTACTGTCAAATTCTCTTTTATCCATTCTCCCCCTAACAACCAGACCCTCGGCCTGATTCTCTCTACTTTCCCCAGCGATATTCCTGTCTATCTGCTCCTTAGATTTCAGTGCAGGTTTAATTTCTTGATACAAAACTGTTTCTTTTCCATAAATCAAAGTATCACGGAAATGCTTAAAAGATGGGGGAAGAGAACACAAGAGTAACAAAGCCTTATCCTCATCATCAATTTTTGCATCTATATTCTCCAAATCTATAACCAAAGAATCAAACTTATCAAGATGCGAGAGTATAGATGTACCTTCAATTATCCGAAGCATATACAAACTCTGCTTCAAGTAGAGACGATTCTCCACTGTCCTCTTCATGTACACGGCTTTAAGCTTATCCCACATGCTCTTAGCCGTAGTCTCCGTAGCTATCTCCCGTAAAACCTCATCAGAGAGATTTAGAATGATGCTTGATCGGGCCTTCTTATCCATACCCGCAAGTTCTTCCTTTGACGTACCATCTGAAATGTTCTCAGCATCCTGAAGTGCCCTTTGACGTACCATCTGGAATGTTCTCAGCATCCTGAAGTGCCAAATCAACTCCGTCTTGAACCAGAATGGCCTCCATCTTGAGTTGTCACATGCCGAAGTTGACATTTCTATCGAATTTCTCGACAATAATCTTTGTTATTGTCATCGTTGCCAAAAGATCCCAGAACCAGGCTCTGATACCAGTTTGTTAGAGCTAGCCCCAAGAAATTTACCAAAGGATGATTTTGGCAACACAACAAAGACAATAAAGCGAAAAGAATAAAAGCGACAAGAACACCAGAACACCAGATATACGTGGTTCGGTCAATTGACTTTGACCTACATCAACGGAAGAAAGAGGAGCAAATTACTACTATAAAAGAGGGATACTTACAAATGCCTTAGGAAGATGTTCCTAGGCCATAAAACGCCTTCAGCTTACTAAACAAGAAAAAACTCAAACCGTAAGCAGGTTTTCTTGTGGTGCCTCTTGTGCTGCCTGTGGTACATCTGACTTCAAAGCCCAGATGTGGGACTATGGGACTTGCCAAACTAACAGTTGATACTCTTCCGAAGTATCAAGTGACGATACTGCTTTCTTCACTGAAGTAGTTGTAGATTCATATGTAGAAATAACTTGTGAATCATCGAATTAGTCGCTGATACAAATAAAAGCGACATTAACACTTCTTTCTGCCATTATAGCGTTCATTACCTGAAATTTCCTGATAGAATTAGACTTCCTTATATTTTCCTGATAACTTTTTTCCTCGTTTTTTTCTTGTACAACAAATTTGCCATTGATTTGGTATCTTTAGAATGTTAATGAAAAATTACATAGTGGAGATGGATCTGTGGATCTTTGTGGAAACCCTGCTTTGAAGAACAGCACAGGCAACCAGAGAGCTTGCTTTAACATTCTTTGCCACTAACATTAGCTTGACATAATCAAGTCTCTTCTTTGTGAGATCTCTATAAAGTCACTTCTCGTTTCCAAATCACGAATTACATGGGATCGGTTCTGTAACATATAACAAAATCTCGGCACGCACTTGAAGATTGTTGCAGAATTCTCAGTCATATACTTCATCTTGAGCATTTCTGGTTCATCTCTCATTTCCTTTTATGATTTGCCATCTAGTTGCAATGAGTTCTGATCTGTGGAAGCTGATTAATGCCTGCTGCATTATGAGCCATTCAGCATCCGTTCCAGGTTCTAAGCCTCCACCTTGTACATACAAAAAATGTCAGCATCATTACCGCTGACATTTTTGTATGTGCCTAAATCTGTGCAGATTGTTATTGTGTACATGACGTTGGATTATGCATTGATTACAATTATCTACTGCAGATTCCTTGACGAGGCTGCTATTCTCTACACACTGATATAAACGTCTCTATTCAATGTCTCTGAACAGAGTTGCCTGAGAAGATCTGATGAAATTTCCCTGTTTGGTTCGCAGGATGACTAGCCGATCGGCACATGCTGCGAGAGAGCAGAAGTCGGCATATGGACCAGGGAACATGTTTGAAGAACGAGGGGATGAAGAAAAAGAAGCCAGTATTGCTTCCAATTAGTCAAAGGGATCGTTGTTCTCGAAAAGAACTCCGTGTGTTCGTACACTCGAAACACAAGTAAGATTGGTTGTTGGCATTAGAAGGTTTGCATGGCCGCAATTTCACACCACCTTTTCCAATCAAATCTAGAGGAAAAGGACATCGCACGTATGGCATCAAAGTATTATTCTCAGGTAACAACATGAAGCACTATTATTTTGTTAATAATCAACAAAATGAGCTTGAATCAACTCCTCAGCAGAACATTTGAGCCAAGATTTTTAGCTTAGGCATTGAGAATATTTGGTCATTTCATAATCAAGATTGTCGATAGAAGTCTTGAGAAATGTTTCCTGAAAGAAATTTTAAATTGCTTGTGCTTCATGCATATTTTGGTGGATAATTTTCGATTTAACATTGGATACATACTGTTGTATTAGTCGTCCTGTTAATTAGACCACTTGTTCCGATAACATGAGCACCCACTTCATTGGTTCATAGTTTTCGCGGCAACTTCTTGCAGTTCTTATTCAGAGTATACAGTAGCTAAAGTCAACAAACACACACGCACGCACCCCTAGTTGACCTTCTTACAGTCGCTTCTGATCTCTCCGTTGCTCCCGGTCAGTGGATTAATGTTCCCCATGTTGATCATGGAGGAAGCAAAGCTCTGGAAGAAGGTGCTTTCGTCGCCTGCAAAGCTGTTGACGATGGAAATAGTGGAGGCCCCGCTGGTGGAGAACAGCTCCTGGTCGGACTGCAGCAGCCCCTCGTTGCTCTGCAGGTTGGTGAAGTACTTGTTGTCGAAGGTGTTGGGCGTGGTGAGGTCGAGATTGTTGAGGGTCGTGTCGTCTCCTCCCTGGGGGCAGTTCTGCTGCAGAGTCGCCAAGTAGGTGGAGTCCAGCGACGGGTCGGGGCTGCCGGTGCCGCTGAAGTTGTAGAGCCGGCTGCTGAAGAAGCGGCACTGCGCGCGGCCGAACGTGTGAGCTCCTGCGTGCATCCCATGCCATGCCATGCCATGCAGAGAAGAACCAGATGAGAAGGCCGTTTACGTACTTGTTTCTCTATCCCGACGAGATAGAAAAAAGAAGAGTGAAACCAGGATTAAGCTTTACCTGACAAGGCGACCAGATCAGTGTCATCGAGGCCTACATCCGAGAACTTTTGCTTGAGGGTGTCCAAGTCATCGAAGGGGCTCGGCATGTTGTTGGCAGCGGTAGGGTTGGCTGTGGTTCCATCCCTCCTTCCCAGTAGTACACCCCATGTTGGACCTCCTGCCTGTTAACAACACATCGCTGTTGAGTTCTGACACCACCATTCTGCTATCATATTAATTATTTTGACTTATCCTGGTTATACTAATCAACTCATGCATTCATTATCTCATTTTTATATCTGACTTCACATGGATGTTCTCTCCCTTGAAATACGAACACTGTTAACCCCGTGAATCTGTCCAATATGCTGATCGTTGTGTCCATATACATACTAAAAGAATAATTAGTTCGAGTATATTTGCAATATTGGATCGGTCTTGCTTGTCAAAGCCTCCAAGTGAAGGAGAAGCTAAGAGAAGGAGAAGCTACACATATTTATAGGGATGAGGACCAAAGCACGAAAGCTGAGATGTGGTAAAGCTTATACCAAGTCGACGGAAGCTTCGGCAGCGAGCGCGAGGATGTCAGCGCAGGAAACGACGCCCGGGCAAACGTTCTCCACCGCGGTCTTGATGTCGTCGACCACATCGAAACCCCGCACCGAGTTCTTGTTGGGCGCCGCGTCCTTCTCGCTCTGTATGCTGTCACTGTTATCCAGCAGAATGGAACCGTCGCAGCCCTACAATACAGCAACCAAGCTAATCATCCGGTGCCCCAGGCACTCAGCATATGACTAATTAAGCATCATGTTTATGAGTCTTTCAAGATCAAGATGAACTTTGATGACTAGAACTTGTAGCAGAATTAGTCAAGTTTGGAGAAGAACTGAAGGTTACATTCACGAAGCAGTCATGAAAGTGGAGCCGAAGGAGGCTTGCGACGATACGAACATCAGAGCTCTGGGCTTGCTGAACCACGTTTCGGACGACGGCCGACACGTTTGAGCATGAGCTATCGTAAAACGTGGAGCTCAGCTGAGCTCGAGAGCCATGGAGGAGAAGGGTGAAGAAGAAGAAGAAGAAGGCTAAGCACACTGAACACAAAGAAGAAGAAGAGTAAGCCATTCTAGTTTTCTTGTGCTGGAACTACTCACATTGCTCCTGTATTTATAGGCAATTCACTGGAGAACTGGGCAGGCAAGATCATCACCATTCATGCATGCATGGTTTAGCTTCGCTGTTGAGCAAATCAAGGTTCTACTTTAGTGTCTAATTAAAGACTTTTCTAGTCAAAGCGACATAATTGAGGGGAGAGATGGCAATAGAAATGTACTCTTTGACATACCTATCCCAAATATTGTCATTTCATTCCAAGGTCACATGTGGGACACACTCAGATAGTGATCTATGGAGTCTCATTTTGCTCCTCAAGGGCAAGACTAATATACATCTATGCATTCTATACCTTATTACATTAATGCTATGTGAATCGTGTTCTTTTTGTGCATTCATTCCTGGAGTCTTTATGATACAAATCACAAAACATAGTGTTTCGTAAGCCTATCAATCTTCTTATATCATAATCGATTCCTTCCATATTTTTCATATAAATTATGATTTATTAGCCGATGCAGCCAGCAATCAGTGGAAGATGAGGACAACCTATGTCTCCAGGGAATAGGCGCATATGGTGACAACTGGAGGCGGCTCTCATCATATGCATCAAGGCGCAGTCACCATCTCTAAAGAAGCTTCTCCCATGTCCAAGTCCACAATAGGGGGCGTGACCTCGCCCAAGTTGGGCAGCCTGTCTGCCACCAATTCATGGATCTCGGTTGACTGGTTGTTGTGCGTCGTCATCCTCGGTTTCTCATTTCTCAGTAAGTGTAATGATCAGATACATGAAAAGATGAAGCTGATCCAAAGATCCAGTAAGAAGATGAAGACTGTTGCAAAGTCAACACCCACGGAAACAAGATTTCTTTAAGGAAATCAAAAGCCAGTGATTCCTTCCTTAGTAATTAAGGAAATCAAAGAAGCGTGCCGGAATGGAACTACAGCTGTTGCCTACGCCACGAGCAAACGCTATGAGAACACTGCAAGGACGAAGATTCTGCCGGGGAAGTGACATTGGGTCACCGCTGATGGATTTCCTCGCACTCTTCGCTGGTTTGTCGGCGTTTACAGCCGCAGTGCTTGAAACTGACCGCGACTTGGAAGGAAGGTTCGAAGGCCAGTTATCATTGTTTGGCGTACGCTTGCCAAACCTCAGGAAGGAGATGATGCTCTCCAAAAGGTCAAGCGTCAACGCATCGGTGATGGGTGAGTCGAGAAATGAGAGCTCGTGTGATCTCAACTCGATGATATCCGATGATCACGGAGATCGTATAACAACAGTACGTCGTGTGTCATCTTTTTCTTCTTCCTTCTTTCTTTTTCTTATCCTTCAGTGATCTGATGCATACATATTGACTAACCTCGATGGGAGGTCAACGCGAGCAGAAACATGTGTTGTTGAGTACTTTTTGATTGCATCGAAAGTGTTTGTAGTGATACTATACATATTATTTTTTATTGATATTCACATATTTTTTTTATTTTTTTATTACGATTTTTTTTATTTGAACAGGTCAATTTTAGTCAACGATTTATTTCAATTTTTAAAGATGATTTCTAAAAAAATGTCTCTTTTTTTTTTTAGCTTTTCGGATGTCTCATATTTTAATTTTCTCATTTAGTTTTTTTTCAAATATCATAAATATATGTCATCATCATCTTTTTCTTCTTTCATTGTAGTGATGATGAACGTAAGACATGATTTTATGATGATATGGTTATAGCTGGACGAAGAAAATCACGAACTCATGAAAGGAAAGAAGATGGTAATATAATTAAAATGATGGTGATACGACGAGAAGAGATATTTAAGATATTAGAGAAATAAAATAAAATTAAATTAAAATTAAATACTTAAAATAAGTTTTTTATGAGAAAAACTTAAAATGAGTTTTTTTTTTAATCAAAGAAATCGTCCAATTTTATTTAAATTTCAGTAAAATATTTCAAGAACGAAAAACTGAAAATATAAGCCAATATTTTTCCGGTCTCTTCGTTCGTTCCATTTGGCTCCCCAACGCCGTCTCGTATCGCTCACCACCGACCTCGATCGATCCCGAGTCTCTTCTCCTTGATCGCTCCAGTAATCCCCACCCCCCGACTCCAGCGAGATCTTCGCCGCGTCTCGATACTCCGGCCTTGATTATGGATGCAGCAGGGGTAAGCCTCTCTCTCTCTCTCTCTCTTCCTGCTTCTCTTAGGATTAGGGTTTCCGATCCCTAATGTTGCCGTTCTTGCTTTGACTCATCGGTTGGGTGCAGCCGTCGTCGAAGAGGGTGATTATGTATCGGGAGTGGGAAAGAAGGCTGGAAGATGTCAGGATTAGGGACGCGGACGTGAACAAGCTCGTGATGAACTATCTCGTCACCGAAGGCTACGCTGAGGCCGCGGAGAAGTTCCAGATTGAGTCCGGCACCGAACGTACCCCTCGGTCTTGGCATTTTCGTCGTTCTCGGCTGATTCTTTTTTACACCAATGTTGAATCTCTATCCGCAATGTTGCCTTTGCTTGTCGATGATTAGCCGATATTGATCTTGCTACTGTATTTGAACGCCGGGCGGTGCTAAGGGCTGTGGAATCTTGCTATCGGAAGGAGGCGATTGAGAAACTCAATAGGTTGGACCCTATGGTAAGGATCTATTGCTTCCTCACCATCTTTACTTCTTGTATTGGGTCAAGGAACTCAGCAGACTTATATCTTGGGTAAGCAAAACGGGCATCTTGTCCTAATATAAAGATTTTGAAAATAATGGAAGAATGTCAAGATGATTAGTGCAGATTGTAGAGGGATCAGTCTTGGTTAGAACATGTTTTAAGAAATCAAAATGATCTGATCTTGAGCTTTTTTTTCTATAAATGAACAACAAAAATTAGCACCAATGCTGGAATTATTATACACTCAGGCTAAGCTTGTTTTAGATGCTAGATTGGTGATGGCTCCTTTTGTGGAACATTATGCTGGCCCAAGTTTGATAGTATCAAACAAACTCTTTTTTTTTTTTTGTTCTTTCTGCTGAGTCATATCAATTTCCAATTTTTGTGATTCGAAGTAGCTTTTGGCATTTTGTTTAGGGCGTTAATAAATTGTCTACAATTCTAACTACAATGAGTCTGTCTCTGCTTGATTAGTTCATGAAATTTGTTAACAGTACTTTGTCCCAGTTACTTAATATGATCAACACAGCTTAATCAGTTTAAAATTGGCTGATCTGATCCATTAACAAATCAATGTGTGCTTTCTTTAGGAGCACGGTTCCAGGGGATACCCTTGAATGGTGGCAATTCAAGTCTGATATAACATGCAACACAAGTTTATAACAAATGTTAAGCGTACCATTGGACTGTTGGTTTGGAAATGCATTTTGATACTTCAGCTATCTGTTACAAAAATATGTAACAGGTTCTTTTAGGAGCAAGGCTATGTACATCGACCTTCCCGATACCCCCGCTCTTCTCTTTTAACTTTCAGTAGCTTTACACAAAATCTAATTAATTTAAGATCAGTTACAGGTTCGGTTCGATCCATTCATGATTATGTACCACAGTTTGAGATCATTGTCAGATTTTTTATGGTTATATTATTTTGAAATTTGACATCAGGTTTTTAAAATTTGCTCAAGGTAGTATGTGGAATTGTTATCCTTACTTCTTATGTTGTTTATACATTCTTGGCAGATACTTGTCATGAACCGCCAAATTGACTTCCGTCTTCAACATCAGAGGATGATTGAGATGATTCATGCTGGAGAAATGGAAATGGCTCTGCTATATGCTGTAAATGAGATTTTACCAGGGATTGAGAATAATGTGATTCTTTTTAGCATCTCTTCATGCTTGTTTTGTCTAGCCCTTGAAAATTATGTTTTTCTAGTAAGCACTGAATATGGTAGGAGTAACATTTGTACGCTTGGCTTGAAACTTATCCTTCTATAATTGGATGATTTCATGATATGTAACTTTATTCAACATTCTGAATGTGCTTTTCCTTAAGCAATGTTGCAGTTGGGGGCTATATATTGAGGTTACTATGTTTGAAATTTTCTGGATATAGCGTGTGCTCTAATTATTTGCTCAATTGTTGTTGATCAAAAAGAAACTTGGTTTTGGCAGATAGATTTTCTAAAGGAGTTCATACGGACAACAACCCTTTTCCCGCTCCTAGGTCCGTCGCAACGTTTGAAACTTGTGAGCCAGGTTAATGCTGCCATACTAACAAGTCAAAATCATGAGAAAGGTTGGTCTTGCTAATTTTATATATTCCTGTACACAGATCATAATGAACCAAAGAGTTTCGTTATGTTTCTGAGAGAGTATAAAAAAGAATAAATGAGTACAATTTTGGTTCCATATACCCATGTCAATTTTAGTTCCAGAGCTCATTTCTGTTTGGCTTAGATGGATTCACTTTGATTATATTATATCCCTTTCTTTTATTGTTGTCCTTGTATGTTTAGCAATGCTTCCCAAATGATTATTTGTTCGAAGTCAGACATCAACATGCTGCATGAGTCACTAATGTTGGAACCGTTTAATCTCTAAAGCTTTTTTTCCTTCAAATGCAGACCCATCTGTCATATCAGCTGTGCTTATTAATACAAATGTGTAGTCTGTATATCTAGCTACAAAAATTTCTGCTTTCTAATTTTTGGGTTTTTTTTTATCTAAATGCTCTCATAAGGCATCATTCAGGCAGATCCATCAGTGTTGCATATCCCTCATCTAATCTCCGTAATGAATGGGTGCAAAAGATTCCTGATCAAAATTAATCAATATGACAAAAATTGGAACTAGCTAACATGAGAGTTTAAGGTCAAACTAATCATTATATCTATTTTTGAGTTAAAAGCAGACCCAAGTTAATTAAAATGCTTAGGCTTGCCTGATTCAACTAGCCCAAACCTACACACAGACAATGCACACTGGTGCTCGGTATTTATTCTTGATATCATGTATGATTCTCATAACTTTGTTTTGGTTCAGATCTTTGCCACTCCACTCATTTTTCAGCCTTTTGTTGTGCTACTTATTCAACTTCATTATTCAATGCACGAGTCCAAATAAACATACACTACAATTCCAGCTAGAGCTGGAATGGGTCCATTGAGATGGGATACAAGGGAATATGGGGCTGACCCAACAGCGATCCCCATAGGAACCAGGTGAGGTTGGTCGTTTATGGTAATGCTTTGATTTACACCTTGCTACCATGGAACATGTGTATTTCTTTGTAGGTAGATATCTGATAGGAGACTTTCATATTTGTGACACTCATCCTTTTGCTCCTGTAGTACCTCCATGTAGATATTGCCTATCACATATTTCGAATTTCCCTGCCTTCACCCTAGAACCTCTCACTTCTGGATTGGTTATGGGTTTCATGAAACTGGAAGTGAACCAGTCAAGAAAAAAGGTCATCAAGATTATAAGGGCAAGGAAAACATTGCTGTTCAGCCATACAGCTAAATACCATGTGAATGACATTAGAGACTGAATTATTCATAAAGCTTCCATACACATTGCTAAATGTGCAAATACTAGTTAGTCATTTTGTTGATATCATCAATGGTTGTCCATGGGCAGAACCAAAGCTTCCTACCCTGCTGAAGATGCTGATATGCATTCAAAACGAACTGGATGAGAATGCTGCTTTTCCACTAGTCTGTGACTTGATGACGACTGAACTTCCAGATACTGCTTGTCCATATCATCTGTCGTTTTAACCAGGCTTATTTCTCTGGTGCTCCTGTATCAATATAACAAAGTCATAGAAAACAGCTTCATCAGATGCTGGAATCTGGACGCTACATGCACTTGGTGAATTTGATTTTGCTCATCGAGATTTACATGTAGGGATGTAGTGTTGAAACCACATTTTTCACTGTTGTTCTGCCAGTTCGGCTATGTGCCTGCTAGAGATGGTAATATCAACAAGTTTCTGATGGAAAATGTTGTCCCCTTTTGTTTTTACACTGCTGCTGCTGTTGTTGTTGTTGTTGTTGTTTTGGTTATCCTTCTCCAAGACTAAGCTGAGATTCTAGCAGAAAGCCGGTTCTGGTTGTTGGATTATATTATGGACACATTGTCTGAATCGAACTTGTGAGGTCTGTTTTTCACAACAATGTAGGCTTACGAACACAAGTTTGTCGTAAATCAAACGATTCACCAGCATATGGTCACAGAATTTTGTGAAACTTTATATATACAGGAGTTTTTATTTTCAGAACATGATAGCAAGGACAAAGAATGGTTTCCTTTTCTTCCTCCTCGTATTGGCCACGCAGCTGAAGCTTCCGTTGTTAGTAGATGCTTCGTATCTAGTTTTGCTTAATGTCGAAGCTTGAATGTGAACCAGAGACGCCTTATCTTCCAGGAACATACATTGATATGCTGAACAACTCTTGCATAATTTGGGTCACGATTCACGGACACGCTTTGGAGTAGCGAGTTGAGTCGCGGCTCGAGTTCCGACTGACGGACGCCAACGACGACCGCGTCATCCTTTAGATAATCCATCGGCTGCTGAACACGTGAGACGCACGCGAGAGGAATCGAGTCTGTTAAGATGGGGGGCCAAACTCGAAAGAGGGCCGCAAAGTCTTCTCTGTCGCCTTTTGTTTTTGAACCGACTCTCATCCCCCAGATCTCCCCGCCATGGCGTCCCCCACCTCCTCCTCCTCCTCCGCCTCCGCCGCCCCCTCCTCGGCCCCGGACCCCCCCGCCGCGGCAGCCGCCCATCCCCTCCCGAGGCCGTCCTTCGTCTCCCCGCCTCTCCGCCCCCCGCCGCTCTTCTCCCCCCAGCCCCTCCTCGGAAAACCCCTAAACCCTCCCCCTCCCCCGCCACCTCAGGGCTTCCTCTACCACCACCGCGGCTTCCCGCCGAGGCCCGCTTCCCGGCCTCCCCCGGCCGCCGCCGATCAGGCCGTCTCGGTGGCCAGTCCGGCCGGGTACATCCGTAACACGACCCCCACCGCTGTCATGACCTTTGCTGCCGTCACCCAGGCCAGGCCCTTCGTGTACGGCACTTCCGATCAGATGGTCGCGCAGGTGCACGTGCCGATCCACCACGTGAGGCCGCCTCCCGCGCCTTCAGCTCAGCAGTCCGCGACGCCTCTTGTGGTCCCGAGGCCCACCGTCGCCGCCGCTGGCCCTCCACAGAGCATTCCAGTAGCCGCCCTACCAAAGGTTTTTAGTGTTATTTTTTTCCCCTCTCTCTCTCTCTCTCTCTCTCTCTCTCATCTTTGTCTTTCTTCCTCTCTTTCTTTACAAGTTACGTCAATCTCGCCTTTTCTTTATGTAGTCATCACAACACCTGTGTTGTTCTCTGTAGCGATATTTGCACATATAATCTTCATTGTGGATATTAGTATCTTCTTGTATAGCAAAGGGATTGACCTCTGATTCCCATTTCATTTGTTTTCATTAAATCTTAAATTGATCAGGTAACGCTACTCCCATCAGTATCCTCAACGCAAGAAAACAAAAATGTTAAGGAGAGGTAAGTGGCAAATCCCATTATTTCTTTACGTGTTTGTGTTTCTGCCTGCAAGCACTGATCGGACTGAATTATGCAGGGACAAGATTAGGGAAGATGATATTTTCATGATTAACGATCGAAAAGTAAGCAAGACACAGGGATTTGTTTGATATTTTCATGACTTTGTGTGAATGGGGAAAAAAAAAATTAAACGTAGTTGCATATATCTTGTTAGTTATGTCTTCAATGTTAACTGCAAAGCTTGATAGATTTAGCATACTAAAGTATTCTTCATGAGTAGTTGATTTACATAAATTATTATTGAAATTGGCATTGTAAAATAGCCCTGAATTACAAACGAGACTGAGTTTCTATCAGCTATAGGCTGTAGCTGGAGTATTACATGTGAAGATTAGTTGAGTGAATATACATGTCTAATGTTATGGAAATTTCATGGATATGCCATGTCAAACTCTTTCTTGATTAACATAGCATTTGATGCATTTTAGAATATTGGAGTTAACATTGTTTGCTTATATTTTTGTAGAATATTATGTTAACTTGAAACCTTTTATGTGAAAACAGCATGTTGTCTTTCATTTTTGAGCATGCACATAATTGATAAGATATGCACATCTCTGTTTATTGTTGACTTGGTTTTGCAAGAAGGAATTCTAAGGGCCTACATCAATATTGGTGGCCAGTTGCAGCCTTTGATTGATAGATTAGAGTTGGTGCAACGTTATTACTGGATTTAGCTCAGTCATCCAATTGTTTGCATAAAGTATTTCTTCATCAGTAAAAACATTTCTGCATTTGTTCATATTTCCAATTAGCATATGGCTTCAATAATAGCTATTTTCTTGTGGGCATCCTTTATCAATAGATAATGTCACATGATAATTGCAAAATAAAATCCTTGGGTGTCTTCCAAGCTCTAGAATTTGTAAGAGGACTAGTTAGATAGAATTCCAGTGGACAGGCTGTATCGAAGCGGCTATTCTGGATGACTTAAACCGTTGTCATTAATTGTGCTGATTGAATTTCTAGTGCTATGGCCCTGTAAGGAGTTCTGTAATTTTTTAGCAGTTCGTTGTATGTTAAATATGCTAGGGTTCATGTATGATGTAACAGGCATAAATTCAGACCTTAATATCATAATCTATGGCCAGTTGTATATAATTTTTTTTTAAAGCTCGTTATTGATGGTACCTTTCTGCTGATTGAAGGTTAGAGTACTGGATGGATGCACGCCCTCTCTCTATTCTCTTTGTAGATCATGGGTGCGGAACGGTCAGTCTCATGAAATTCAGGTCGACATATCCCTCAAATGAGCTTTGCCCCTCGAGCTATAGAAAAACTTTTTGTTCTCTTGCCATATCTATTTGCTATGTGAAGTTTTTATGCATTTGGAGCTTCTATGCTTGGTATATTTATAAGTATTTATTTTGAATGGTAGTTACTTGCTCTATCATTTCAAATGGAGTTTTTTTTGTTTTCAAGAAGTCTTGCCTTTTTATTTTTATAGTTTGGCAGATATAAAATTAGTGCATTGCTTAATTGCTCTAGGTCCTATAGAAATGTTTTATAGCATTCAGACTTCAGAGAACAATATACTACTATGTCAATTGTTAACAATCAAGAATTCATTTTTGTGCATGGGGGCATATAGACCACATTTGGCATGTACCAAGGTGAGTAGGGATTGGGATATCATGCCAATAATTAGAAATTTCTGTTATTTATTCTTTTGCTTCAGTGCTCTATCTACTTTTTGCAGTCAAATTTTGGGGATGCCGAGAAGCTCCTTCCAAGACCTCTGCCTGCATCTATGATTGATTCTCAAGTGATGAAACAACACGAAAATGATGCTGAAGCTGAAGTTATTGAGGAAGAAGAGGTCCTTTTGTACATTTTTGTTAGCCTTGCTATTGGAGTATAATTTCATTGTTTTGCATACATTATGAGCTATTGAAGATACTAGAGTAGTTGGAAATGGGCTCAATGATTAGTCAACAAGCAACAGGCTTGTCTTTAAGCAGTCTATGTTCTCCTAAAATGCTTTGAACTGTCCATTGGAACTAGAGGCCAAACTAATATTCAGTTGAAGCTTCACTTGATTCACTTAGTGAGTTGGTCTAAGCTCTAAACTTATAAAAAGTAAAGGGGAATATTACTAGGAACCATGAACTATGGTCGGATCAGATGAGGTTATTCTCTTTAAAGAGCTTCAAGAAAGAGCACAACGAGATTAATTCTTCTATGGTTGGATTTCTTTTTTTTTCTTTGGTTGGATTACATGTAAAAGCTTCAGTTGGTCTTCTCTCTTTGATTGGGTTTCATTCTTTTTGGGCTAAATGATTCATGCCTAATCTTTTTCTATGGTTGGTATCAGGAATCTCTCAGTGGTTGTTTCTGTAGATTTCTACGGGAATGCTAGATTTTGTTTCAGGTTTTTTCTTTTAATTTCAAATTAATTTGATATGCCTGTCAGTGAGAATTGACCAGTGACCAAGTTGGTATGGCTGCCTCCTTTCTCCTAAATCAACGAGTACTCTGTGCATCAACTCCCAGATGAGCTGTAGCGAAATGAGGATGGTGCAATGTTTATTGATCCTCATGTCACTCAACGATCTTTTAGTTCATCTTAAGATGGCATATCAATATGAAAAATGCAAGTAGAATGGTTGGTTATCCAAAGATCAAGGATGTACTGTTCAAGGAATTAGAACAAAAAAAGTTCTAGTGTTGAAATTGCAGACACTGAAAATACATTTGTTGATTATATGTTCAAACAAGAACAAGCCACAAGAATTCTGAAAGGTCATCATGTTATATATCCTATGAGTTGAACACATGAACAGTGATTACACCATGGTTGTAGATTTAAACAATCATCATCGGCGTTCAGAGATTATTGATAGAAAATCTGAGACATTTGATTTCTATCTAAGCAGTGGTGTAAAGATACATTGCTTTGTTAACCAGTGATTATTGAAAGGAAAGCAGGAAGTTTGTTTGTGTAATAATATCATTGACTTTGTATCTCGTGCCTTGTATTTGTAATCTTGATCAAACATGGTTTACAACCAGATGTTTCAGACAGTTTGGTTTTGACAATTCTCTTTGTATATTTGGTAATAAGATGCCAATTTCAAGTGATCAAGAAGCTATATCCCTTGCATTGAAAGTTTTACTTAGATATTCATAAATCTATTTATTTTAATCTCTTCTTGTAACCATTCCTACTTTGCTTGATAAACCATATCATTAGGCTCTAGAAAGGAGTGGTTACACGACTAGAAATAAGACAATATATACCTATCCTAAGCAATCGTTTTACTAAACTTGAAATCCGATCCTGTATTCCTTTTCTTTCCTAGCGCCTTTTTAGCTGCTTTGTTTGTCTGCTTTCATTTTCTTGCTGACTGATGACTTTTCTTTGCTGTTGACCAGAATTTTGGAATTATAATGTCAAAGGAACTTGTTCTGACATATATGATTAACTTGCAGCCTGTAGGTTCTGTTGAGGAGTTATCTGAACGTGATTTGCTAGAAATACATATAAAGCATGCAAAAAGTGTTCGGGCACGGTATGCTTCCTATTACACTTTGTTCTATCTATTTATTTTAACCTTCTATATTTTTGTTATCTGCTGCCAATTTGAGGTTTTCATTCTTATTATTAAATTTGTCGGCAAGACTGTTGAAATGGAAAAGTTGTTCTGAGGCGAAGGATTATTTGGAAGAGCCTGTTGGTGTTTTATATGCATGGACTTTAATGTTCAATTATGGTCACGAGAAAGAATCAATGGTCGTGAAATTTTTTGATCTTCACGTTATCTCTTAGCCTTTTCTCTTATGGGTTTTATTTCCAGAAAACATAAAGTCTAGAAAGCAAGAACTTGCTCAATTTCCATGCGGGGTGTACTTGGAGAAAATGCATATTGCCTTGCAGCAGGACATCCTTGTGAGGCAATTTGACACCCGATATGGCAAGTTGATAACCTATCGTATTTCCTTCTTTTTCATTTGATGCAGATTGCGAAAGGAACGTCTTCGGAGGATTGAACGGTGCAAACAGAGACTTGCCCTACTCCTACCTCCCCCAAGTGAGCTTGGCCGAAATGAGACTGCTCCGTGAAATTGGTTGGCAATTAGGGGTCTGCTACGATCCGAAAATTGGCTTATCCCACCAGCTATATCTTTCCTTTTATCCCACGCCGGCATGAGAGACTCTATACCCGGATAGCTGATCCATGTTGAAGATGTGTAAGTACTTAATTTGAGTTTTAAGCTTGAAGTGGGATGAGGGAGAAGATTTGATGTGTTGTACACTAGTGTTCAAACTCACTGCTGCGTGCCAGCCCCCATTTAAACTGCCTTCTTCAGATGTATTATCCGAGGATTCTAAAAATTGAAGGAATTGTATGAGAAATACTTAACAGGATTTTTTTTTTTTCCAAAAGAAACGTCTAGGCTTCATAATTTGTTTAAATCATCTCTTTAGTGCTAAGCAATTGGGTTTTGTACTAAATTTCAGGGTCACGTAGCAGTATCTACTCGAATCATCATTCAGTGTATGAAGCAACTACTGGAATACTGCATTCAAGCATGTCGTATTTGCTGTTTGATCCGATGTGAAGGTTCACTCTGCAAGTTTGCTAAGCAGGTGACCGTCACATAACCTGTTTGATGCTTTGTCTTATCCATTTTTTTCGTCTCCTTTGTCACCGGAGCACCGTAACGATATTGGTCGGCCATGGACAAAAGCGTAAACCATCAATGACGAGCCGATGCTGACGAATTCTACTTCTTGGGCCAACACAGAAACATGGGACGGAACACTGGGGCGGTGCGCGACGTGCCTCGTGAGATTTCAAGCAAACTGCTCAATGTAACAAACATGCAGGAAATATAAATCATTAGTAATTGTATTTATATTATTATTATTATTTAAAAGACAAACGTGAAAGCACGTTCTATTTCGGTTTGGGCTCCTTTTTCATTTTTTTAAATGTATTTTCGTTGTCTATTTTAACTGGCCCGCTTTTCCCGCGAAACTCGTCCTCCTCGCCTCACCAACCACGCCATCATCCTCTCCCTCTCCTTCTTCCTCTCGTCCGTCCTGCCTCTCCTTTGCCCCGCTCCTCCCGCCTCATATTCTTCTGTACTCTCCTCTCATCAGGCGGGCGGAGTCTTCCCCTTTACACGTTCCCATCAGGAGATGGCTAGCCTTCTTCGCTGATCTTGGATCCCGGTCCGCATCTTTCTTTCTCGTTCCCTCGTTGAAGCATGTTCTCTTCTGTTTTCTTTCTTTCTTCGAACACCATATGAGTTGAATCGGAAAATATTTGAGCTTTGATTCATGTTTTCTCGGGGTTCTTTGATGCTTGCTTGATGATTTTGGAGAACCCTACTTAGAAATTTTCTTCGTGTGTTTGTTAGGGGGAGAATTTGGTGCTTCCAGGCCACCCGCTCAGGGAGGATAATTAGCACCCACGCAAGACTCTCTCAATATGCTGTGCTGTGGAGGTGTAGAGGAGGAGTTCTTCGGTCCACCGGCTAGCCAACATGCGGCGCCCCCAAACCGGGCTGCTCCTGGTATAATTGTCCCTTTCTTCTACCCTTTGATTCATCTAGTAGGTCGGTTATTTAGGTTTTGGTAGTCATCCGAAGAACACATATTCAGGTGCCATAGTAGTTTGATCCTGGAATTTTACTCGTTAAAGCATATTGGTTTACGGCTTTATATTTCCCCACATAGAATTCATAACTCTTGTGCAGCTCTACCATTCAAACAGATGTTATAGGCTTTCTTTTGGTACCAAAATCCTATCATCTCTATTTACCCCTTGATGAAATATTCTTACGAAGGACATAGCACTCAATCTTTTCTCATATCTCTTAGGAGCAGTACCCAGATCCTGCTCTTACTTTTTTCAGCATTATCTTTTGTGATGTTAACATTTTATATATATATTATTTTAGTATGGCGAGATGATGTTATGAATTTACATGGTAACTAGTAATTGTCTAGGCTAACTAATTTGTATAACCACTTAGTGGAAACACCAATTTTCAAAAATGAGGCATTAAGGTGGTATTGAAATCAATGGTTGTTAAAATGAGGAACAACATGGCAATTGATTGTTTGTTCTTTGGAGGTTTTCTTAAGTTAACTTGAAAAGTATTGAGGTGACACATTCTCGGTTGCTGTTTAGTTAGTATCAAAGGACATCCTTAATATCTAATAAAAGAAAATAAGCAGTGAGGTACCACCCAATGAACATGCTTAGCGATATTTAGTTTGTTGTGGACAACAATTTTCAATAAGCTTATATATTGTTCTGTTTGTTCTTGGATTTTGCAACATAAAAGGGCCATCTCAATATGCTCCTTTTAGTCCTTCTTCTTAAGTCTTTCGTAGCACATTCCTATCAGTTGGCAATATGGAAGTTTAGGGTTCTAGCTGTGAACTAGAAATGTCGTAAGTTATCCAACATTCAGTGAATGGCTACCATAATCTGGATGCAACATATGTTACATGGCCTAACTGCAAAACCAAAGATGCATATTGATGGTGAAGGTAAGTTGCTACCTCATATAGGATTTGAGAATTGCAATGCAGCCTTACAATAATCTCTTGGAAGTATAGTATGGACATGAAAGCATCCTCATAGTCAAACCTAATGAGAGGCTTTATGCATCACTCCAAGGACTCATTACTCTTATTCACAAATCAGCTAGATCTACTCATAAGTAACTTCTTTACTGATTCTGAAAGATCAATTGCTCTTTGGAGTGGCTATTTGGGGATTTTTTTGGGTGCTTGCAGGTAATATTTGCCAGTTGAGTTTACATCTTGTTGTTGCTCTCCCCTGATTTAGGTCAAGGCAGAGATCCAAGGGGACCAGGTACAATGAAAAGTGGGGCACCTGCAAAGGTGCTGCCGATCGAAATACCAGCCATACCATTGGCTGAGCTGAATCGACTGACCAGTAATTTTGGTCAGAAGGCTTTGGTCGGAGAAGGATCTTATGGACAAGTCTACCAGGCAACTCTGAGTACAGGAGAACCTGTTGCGATAAAGAAGCTGGATCCTAGTGCCTCAAATGATCCTGATTCTGATTTTGCTGCTCAGGTATGTACTTGAATTAGATAAGCACATATTGTTTGTCTAACCTTAATTGTACAATGATCTGATCCTTTCTTCTTAACAATGCTGCTGCTGCAGTTATCGATGGTCTCCAGACTCAAGAATGATTTTTTTCTTGAGTTGTTGGGATACTGTTTGGAAGCAAATAACAGGATATTGGTGTATCAGTTTGCTGCAAAAGGATCTTTACATGACACTTTGCATGGTATACCATGACGATATGTATCCTGTGATCTTTTTCTTGCATATAGTTACTCTTTGGCTAATGTGAGGCTGCATTGTTCCTGAACAGGGAGGAAAGGTGTGCAAGGTGCTGAACCTGGTCCACTCCTTAACTGGAGCCAAAGAGTGAAGATTGCTTATGGTGCAGCAAGAGGCCTCGAGTATCTTCATGAGAAAGTGCAGCCTCCGATTGTTCATCGGGATGTCAGATCCAGCAATGTTCTTCTCTTTGATGATTATGCTTCCAAGATTGCGGATTTTAATCTAACAAACCAGTCTCCTGATACAGCGGCTCGTCTGCATTCTACTCGAGTGTTGGGGACTTTTGGCTATCATGCTCCTGAGTAAGTTCTGCACTCCTATCTCTACTTTAGTTAATGGAAAGAACCATTCATAAATGATGCAAACAGGTGCAAGATAATTAGCAGAAATGTCATTAGTCTTAAAAATGATGATGTGTTGACCACATGATACAGCTGAGTAGTTTTTTGAGATATATATATATATATATATATGCTTTTAAATTGAGTTTGGAATGTGTAGGGCATCTCATCCAAGGTTCGCAATACCGTATCGTACCGGTGTTTCGACCTGGGCTCAGTACTGGTACAGTACGGTATACCGAGCGGTACACCCAGGTGTGCCGAGTACTGTAGCTATGTTACAGTGTTATAGTGCACTCGGACCGGTACGTACCGCCCATACCGGGCGGTACAATTCGGTATTGCAGACCATGATCTCATCTATAGGATCTATATGTCTTTTTTTCTTGTGAACATATAAAATAAAAGATCCTTTGTTTGTACTCTCTTATTTCTTTTTAGGCAAAAGTACTAACGTAACCCTCTAAAATCAGTGATTTTCTTATTCCCCTCTAAACATCAAGGGCACTTCTGATATTTTATATTTTTGTGTACTTGTTGAAATTAAATAAACTAATGTTGATCATGATAAAAAGTGCTTACTTGATTTGGAATTGCTGAATAGATAGATGTTCATGACAATAGCATATGTGAAGGATCTCGACATTTAGAGAGATATATATGCTGCATCAGAATTTGTAATGAGAAATATGCTATCTTCAAACTTTATAAGGTTATTATATATTTGCTTCGTTATGTTGCCTCAGAAGTATGGCATGATAACTCAATTCTTAATAATTTTTATGGCATGATAACTCAATTCTTAATAATTTTCTGACTTGCAGGTATGCCATGACCGGGCAGCTGACACAGAAGAGTGATGTTTATAGTTTTGGCGTCATCCTTCTGGAGCTGCTAACGGGGAGAAAACCTGTAGACCACACCATGCCAAAGGGACAACAGAGTCTTGTCACTTGGGTAAGTTCTACCAGATGCTATTTACAAGTAACCCTGACGCTAATACTGCATGTTCCTGAATCTGCTGCATCACACACCTGCAGGCGACTCCAAGGTTGAGCGAAGACAAGGTTAAGCAGTGCGTGGACCCGAAGCTGGAGAACGATTTCCCCCCCAAAGCCGTCGCCAAGGTTTGGCTTCTACATCTCTTTGATTAGCTTCCATTGTGATTTTTCATCGTCAGCAACCGATAAAAACTTAGATCGAGTGATGGTTGTCTCGATCTCTGAAACTATAAGGAAATGATGCCAATCTATACTAAAATCCAACATCCCCCTTCACAAGCAAGTTTGATTAGGCTTCAGCATAAATATAATTTAAAATCTGAAAGCATAGCTTAACGTGATTTATAATTTTATATTTTTAATCCATTCCTGGGACGGGGGGAAGTCAAAAAGGATGAGCAGAAAGTATCCGAAAGGTTGTACGCATTTGCATGACTTGGTATTCTCTCTGGTGTTCAGCTGGCCGCAGTAGCAGCGTTGTGCGTGCAGTACGAGGCAGACTTCCGTCCGAACATGACGATCGTGGTGAAGGCACTTCAGCCACTTCTCAACACAAAACCAGGGCAGGACAACCATCAGTGACCCACCCCTCACGTCGATCGTGGCATAGTTCGTTCATCTCTCCACCTTCATGAGATTTTATTGTATATCTACTGATCCTGCGGATTTTTTTGTGAATGCGCGCACTCGTCATGTGTCAGAGACTCGGTCTTATTATCTTAGACATGATATTGTTGAGATAATCTAGAAAATTTCTTTGTCGAGCGGAGTATTATGATTATATCTTCGATTCTGATGACCCGAAATGGCAAAGCCAGGGTCCATAATTTTGGCATATTAGGTTGGCTGGCTCTACCCTCGGGTCACAGGATGAACAAGGCAGAAGAAAGAGTGGCGACATGCATCATGCACCCTATACGTGGAGGCGGCCTCGACGAGGCAGCGAACGCCAGTTTTCTGGGTGGGTGGATGTGAGGGTGATGAGATGTCGGCTTCCTAACATTTGGTGCCCAAAAAAGATTCCTTGAGTAGGAACAAGAAAGAGGGTCATTATACCCATGATGATCGGGCTTACCCAAATAGCTGGATGGATTTTGTATCCAGCCAGTGTGCGACATGACACAATATAAAATAAAAGTATAAATTGATCGCAAGACCTTTAAAATCATGTGACAGACGGTCTTTGATCCCAAGACTGCCATATTGTGTTTACATTAAAAATCATGTGACAGACAGGCTTTGATCCCCAAGACCTTAAAATCCCAAGTCTTTTCCAATTTGACTAGCCATATTGTGTTTACATTAAAAAAGATAAAAAGCACAAATTGCAAGCCCAAAACAAAACAACCAAGGATGTAAAATATCAATTCACCTACATGCCACGGCAAACGACTGCAAGATATGGTAAGATACGATTCCACCTCCGAACAGCTCTAAATCTCGGTCATCTAGATCATCACTCAGCTACCAGGGCCAGCCCTAGAATTGGGATCACTCAGCTCTAAATCTCGGTCATCTAGATCATCTAGATCACGTCCTGGACGCTGCTTATCCCAATCAACCACCCAAGAAGACTAATATAAGTATTTGTTCCACCAGAGCAACTTTCTTCGGGATGATCAAATTCATATGCCGCCCAAAGCTGTTTTAACATTAGCTACATTGTTTCAAGGTCTTGCAGACAATTATATAATTTACATCCACGTGAAAGATCAAATTGTGAAGTCAAGTAATTCCTCTCAGCGAGGCATCTTCGCCAACATGCCAAATCCACCATTGGTTCGATTGTGAGTTGTCCTCCTCCTTAGTGATTGCAGAATACAGGTCACGAAAAATCACTAACAAAGTGATGGTGGTAGCAGCAGGCAAACAAACCATACATTAAAATTTTCTCCCTTTGTGTGGCATTTCCTGCAAAGTGATAAAAAACAAAAAATAAAAGCAAAGTCGGGAATAGGAACAAAACGAAGATGATATTGTTGCAGGGTAATAAAAGATGACCTAAGTTATAATAAGATCATATTTGATCCTTCGATGGTTGGAGAATTGAAGAGCAAGCACCTGATAATAAGATCATATTTAATCCTTAGATAATATTTAAAAGAGATGAAATGTACAGGACCCACTCTAGAGCGGACAACTCCTAACGGCTGAAAGGGATCAACCAAGGATGGATGGCTAGTGTGGATATCAGTTGGCACCAAAATCGTGGAGCTCAAACTCCCAAGTCCTGATTAAGCACTATCATAAACACATGGCTTGAGCAAAGTCGATTTCGTTTTAGCACTTCATTACAAGTTTTTCCATGTACTGCAACAAGACATCAAAGTGTCTATCTGATGCATAAACAGCAAAGCCTCACCCAACTTGTACTGACTATTTAATATCATTGACAGGTTGAAATACTTATTTCAACTACCAACAAGTTCCAAGTATTATCTGCTTGAGGTATAATGATGGATGGAAAAAATCCACTGGAACCAGGTTGTATCAGGGGGTGATCTTTGCTATTTGCAATATCCTATATGTGAAAAAAAGTTCAAAGCAATGAATTGAGCTATGTTTATACAGAGACAAATTTGCTACTCTAGTTTATACATAAAAGTTGACCCGAACTGGAAGAACAAAAATTCACATTCTAATTCAATTCCTTGATCACCTTCAAATGATATTTTCCAGTGTTTTAGAAAATAAAATACATAATAAAATTATCTTGCAGAAAGGATCCTACAGTTTTATATAGACGCTATCAGCAGAAGAGGTAAAAAGTGAAGTTGAGGATGGAAAATTTATACTCCATAACAAGGGTGCAAACCATGATGTAGTTAGTATGAACATCCTTCATGTCAGGGGACTGGATATTTACATCATTTTTATCAAAAGGGAATACATTAGTATATTAAAGATTTTAACCATATGTATACATTGGAATCAATAACCAACCTATAACAATTACTTATACGCACATGTATAATAGATCTGTACAATCAGCTTGATAGAGCTCAGGTGCCTTGGGAAGCGGTTTAATTTCTGCTCCAAACCAAAAGGTTAGGAACAAAATTACCCACACACAAGTATATTATATCATTGTCTCAAGAACTACTAATAGTTGCTTCATGAAATGACCAAAGTTTTCAGGATCATATTCAAGTTTGGGGCAGTTTGTAGGGTTAAGGATTAATAATGACCCAAATCAACTGATTTTGATGGTAGAGACAGCCTCTTTTTTTTTTTGGCAAACCAATTAACAAATTGGCTGGAACCAGAGGGGGTGGGAAATCAAAAAACAATCAGAACATCCTTCCCTCCATCCATCCCTCTCAGCCACCTCCCACTCTCTCACTGTTAAATCTCGGATTTTGATGATGAAACCAATTGGTAATGTTATGATCTAATCTGCATTTTGAGTGACGCAAGACTAGCTTCGATCAGAAAAGACAAATTGATTAAAGTAGAAGGAATCGGATGTTGGGCCGGAGTTGAACATATCAGAAGATTGGACGTCGGGCCGGAGGATCGATCGACGTGTCGGCAGAAAGCTTCGTGCCATGAATTTAGGCATCGGGCCGAATGATCGGACATTGCGCCAAGGAGAACGAAAGTTGCGAGTGTCAACATGCCAATTGGGCAATACGTCGAAGGAGAGGACGATGCACCGAAAGATCGGAGAAAGCCGAAGATCGGACCAAGCGCCGGAAAAACCAATGACATGCTGGACAAGAGATGATTCGTGCTTTGTAATAATTTGTCTAGATTGAGTTAGTTTAGGTCGTAATTGAGTTGGTTTAGAATGTAATTAGGCCAACTCAATTATAAGCCAACTGGGCCCGAATTGGGGCTGTTTTGAGCCAAGAGAAAGGCCCATTCAGTGACCCAAAAGTTGGGTCAAGCGGTGGCACCGCTAGTGGCTCAGTCTCCGAGACATAGTCTCCAAGACTGTGTCAAGCGGTAGTACCACCAAACTGGGCGATGGTACAACCTGACTGGGCGATACTAAGTTTGAATCCATTTGGGGCCTATAAAGACCCCTCTCATCCCTGCTCAGGATACACAAGAACTAAGAGCAAAAAGAAAGAAAAACGCTGTTGTAATATTGTGAGAACTCCTCTCAAGCTCTAAGTGTTTGTGAAGTTTAAGAGAAGAGGTAGTGGGGGTGTAAAGGTTCTTTCCTGAACCTGTCAAAAGTAGAATCGAGTTGTAAGGGTAGTTGATCTTCGTCCATTGAAAGAAGATCAGTAGCGGAAGCCGGTGGCCTCGAGTGAAAAGGAATCGGGAGTGGATGTAGGTCACGACGACCGAACCACTATAAAACTTGGTTTGCATTTCTATTTTTGCTATTTACCTTTACTGCAAACTACCTTACTTGCTTACTGTTTTCACTACGCTTACGAACGAGCATTCAAGTTAAACTCATCTTTCCGATATCGATTTTCATCGAACGAAAGATTTTTGAACCGACGTGATTTCTACGTAAGCACTAATTCACCCCCCCCTAGTGCCGACTCAATCCTAGCACTCCCTATTTCCCACTTTATGCTGTCGGCATTGTATTGGCACACCATCCACATGGCACATGGAAATAACACAGAGTGTGCTAGCCATCTAATAGAAAGATGAGGTAAACAACTCAAACGAATTTCCTTTACCTTATTTTAAAATTACTTGATGCTTTTCATGAGTTATTTTTTAAATTAGTTAGTAAAAAAATAAAAAAATAAAAAAATATCATGCTTCTCTTTTTAGTGATTTTGAAATAATAATAATTAAAATGTGAGCATGACAATTGCATGTTAACTCCTAGCATTAAGCATGAAAAGTTAGATTCATTTAAAAAGAAAAATGCATTACAAACAAAATAATTTTGATTGAAAATGTGTTATGTTTAATAAAATCATGCTTGATGTTTTAATGATATAATGAAGTAATAATGTGTATCTTGATCAAGGTAGGCAATACCGAATGATACCGCCCGGTACGGGCGGTACGCGGATCGCCCGCTACCGAGCGGAACGAAAAATAATAATAAAAATAAAATAATATATATATATTAGAAAAAGGCAACGTTCGACGACGTCGCCTTTTAAATAAAAAATATATATAATCTTTTATATATATTAATTTATATATATATATAAACAAGGCGACATCGCCCCGCCTGGGAGAAGAGAGAAGCGAGTTATATATATATATATATATATATATATATATATATATATATATCGAGCGGTATACCGAACGATGTACCGCTCGGTATACAGTTTCGTACCATACCGAGCGAACGTCGAAACTCCGATACGGTACGAAATTGTAGACCTTGATCTTGATGATTCTCATATTGCTTTTCAATTATAAATGATGATGCATGACCTTTGTAAGAAAGACTATAGTATGAAATCAATCACAAAATTTGGAACTAAAAGAACTTGAGCTATTTTTAATCTTATAAAAATCTATCTACGTTGCTTTCATTAAATTTTCCAAAAAATGATTTTGATGATGATTTTGGATTTCTTTTCGTATGATTCGTTTTAATAATGAGATGATATATCCAATCGAATCATTTATCGATGTTTGCGACTTGAGATGTATTTTATATGAAACGTTTTTCTTGATTCACGTATGATTTACTCGTCTAAGAGAAGATTTATCCAAATGAAACTTGATTCTTGACATTAATAATTTGAGATTTATTTGAATCAAGATATCTTATTTGATCTCCTATGATTATATTCGTTATTTACTAAAAAGAAGATTTGTTAAAATAAATCATGTCTTTTGGTATTCATGACTTAATCCTTCATGATCTTTAATGTTATACCTTTCATGACATGATTCCTTTGTATTTATGGCTTGTATGCCTTGTAATGATTGAAATATTGATGTAAATTCATCTTTGTTATTTATCTTTGTCATGATGTGAAAATTGATGCAAAAGGAAAAGAAATACAAAATTGTATTCTTCCCTTCTTTTCGATAATGACAAAGGGGGAGATAAAATTGCTAGCTTGCATGTTCTAAAATATTGTAAAATTTACTAAGCTTGCATATTCGAAAATGATGTAAAACTTGCTAAATTTGCTGGCATGCACATCGTAAAGAAAAACAAACTTGCTAGCTTGCTCATCTCAAAAGGGAAGCAAAGTTTGCTAATTTGCACATTTCAAGAAGATGCAAAAACATGTTATCTTGCACCCCTCAAAAGAGACGAAAGAACTCACTAACTTGCATATTCTAAAGTAATGAAAAATTTGCTAAATAGCTAAGCTTTCATATCTCTAAAACTTGATAGTTGCACTTCTCCTTTTTGTTGATGATAAAAGGAGAGAAGATATGATGATCATACATGGTAGGATTTAATATACTTTGATATTTTGATACCATGATGATTTGAAATATTTATGATGATTCATGCAAAACTTATGATAATGATGCATGCAATGCAATGATATGCATATAACATATTGCTTGGATTCATGATTAAAATTGCTTTAACTTGAATTCAACTTGAATTCAAGGTTCTATCAATATGGCATATTGATAGGGGGAAGTTACGGTTAACTTCGTCATCAATTGGTTGTCATCATGAAAAAAAAAGAGATTGTTGAATCTCGAATTTTGATGATGAAACCAATTGATAATATTATAATCTAATCTATGTTTTGAATGACGCAGGACTAGCTTCGATCAAGAGGCAAATTGATTAAAGTAGGAGTCGGATGTTGGGTCGGAGTTGAACATGTCAGAAGATTGGACGTCGGACCGGAGGATCGATCGACGTGTCAGCAGAAGGCTTCGTGCCATGAATTTAGGCATCGGGCCGAAGGATCGGACATTGCGCAAGGAGATCGAAAGTTGAGAGTGTCAACATACCGATTGGGCAATACGCCGAAGGAGAGAACGATGTGCCGAAAGATCGGACGAAACGTCGGAGGATCGGACGAAGCGCCGGAAGAACCAATGACATGTCAAACAACAGATGATTCGTGCTTTGTAATAATTTGTCTAGGTCGAGTTATTTTAGGTCGTAATTAAGTTGGTTTAGAATGTAATTAGGCCAACTCAATTTGGTGCCAATTGGGCCTGAATTAGGATTGTTTTAGGCCAAGAAAAAGGCTCATTCAGTGACCCAAAAGTTGGGTCAGGCGGTGGCACCGCTAGTGGCTCACTCTCCGAGATAATCTCCAAGACTATGTCAAGCGATAGTACCGCCAGACTGGGCGGTGGTACCGCCCAGTGTCAGTGCTGCAGGCGGTGCTACCGCCAGTACCCCGAAAACCGGGGATGAGACACTTTTAGGCTCTAAGTTTGAATCCATTTGGGACCTATAAATACCTCTCATCTCTGCTCAGCATACACAAAAACTGAGAGCAAAAAGAAAGAAAAACCCTGTTATAATCTGGTGATAACTCCTCTCAAGCTCCAAGTGTTGGTGAAGTTTAAGAGAGGAGATAGTGGGAGTGTAAAAGTTCTCTCCTGAACCTATCAAAAGGAAAATCGAGTTATAAGGGTAGTTGATCTTCGCCCATTGAAAGAAGATCGATAGTGGAAGCCAATGACCTCGAGTGAAGAGGAATCGGGAGTGGATGTAGGTCACGACGACCGAACCACTATAAAACTTGGTTTGCATGCTATTTACCTTTATTGCAAACTGCCTTACTTGCTTACTGCTTTCACTACGCTTACGAACGAGCTTTCAAGTTAAACTCATCTTTCCGATATCGATTTTCGTCGAATGAAAGATTTTCGAATCGACGTGATTTCTACGTAAGGACTATAATTCACACCCCCCCCCCCCACCCTCTCTCTCTCTCTCTCTCTCTCTCTCTCTCTCAGTGCCCGACTCGATCCTAACACTCCCTATTTCCCATTTTATGCTGTTGGCATTGTATTGGCACACCATCCACATGGCACATGGAAATAATGTGCTAGCCATCTAACAGAAATGTGTGTCAAGGAAATGCTTGGTCAAAATCATAAACCAAGTATAGGGATATGAAAAAATCATCTGTAACTAATGTAGCATTAAGGCATATCAAGGACAAAATCACATCAAGAAACTAAAGAATAGCTTGTTTTGGACAAGGAAGATAATATAGTTATATTAGGCAATTAAACAGAATGTGATATGCTGCACATTCATTCAATACAATTGTCAATCACATCTTGTCCTCGAGGTAAGTGACTTCCAACAGTCAGTTGTGTATATTTTTACCAATGGAAAAGGCTAATGTGTGTTTTTAAAAGCACGTTTATTTTAGCTTGGAGGATGTTTTTAATCATGTACTAGCAGGCTTATATCAAAAACTGGTATATGCCTGATCAAAATATTACATAACTTGAAATTATCAGTCTTCATACCAGATAATTGGAACAATTATATGTAGGATAGTAGTCATCAAGTTCCATATGAATCATATTGGAGAGTTAAATTTTGACCATTTGTATGATTTGTTACAAAATTTCATGAAACAAACAATAAATCTTATCAGGCTCAGCCAATAACCGTATATAATAAAAACATATACAGACATGTAACTTCTCTTAACAATAAGAAAACATATTTTTGCTCTAAAATTACTTTTAATTCCAAGTATAGGACAGTAATTTTCTGTGGCACAAACTTGAAATTTTAAACAGAATTAAAACTTTTGTCAGAAACGAAAAAGAAGCATCATGTTTTCATAGATTCCATCATACATCTGCAGCAGTGTCATATACTACTTCATTCCTCCTAATACTTCAACTAATTAATATAAGAAATAAAGTCATGTGAACAACTCTGCATAAATTGCAGCATCTAAATTTGCAACTGTTTAAAAGACAACCTGAGTATTCAGCTTAGTTTCATTTATAAATAGACCAAATAAATGACGCACTGCAAATAATCCATAACAGACATTCTAATGTACTTCAAAGAAAAAAAATAGAATAATGAATCAAAAGGTAGAACTAGACAAGTTAACTTACAGGTGGATAGCTCTGAACATAATAAAATTGTGGATGCTGCCCAACAATCATCTGCTGGCCATACTGCAAAAGATAATGGAGTATCACTAAATGGGCACAATCTTGCAAAAACAACTGGATATTCCTGAAGAAGACTCTTCCTTGCAGACAAAACTAAGTAGATATAAGGAAATTGCATACCACTGGCCCATTAGGATTGATGTATGCTTGCGGTGATTGTATCTGTGCAGCCTGTGGATTGTAAAAGACAGGCTGATGGCTAAATGATGGACCAACCTATAAATATGTGGGCACAAGACATTAAAAAGAATGACCAAGGATATCAAAGGATCAAAACTGAAGAAGCATAAAAAATGGAAAACACTGCAGTTCGCATGCAACTTACACCACTGGTTAAAGTTCAGCAACCATCAACGATAAAAAAAAAATGTGGATGTCTGATATGCATTCTTCCAATTCACTACCAATTAAAAGTTGGCTGATATAACTGGTGTCTTGACCAACAACTAAACTATAGTGACTTTGTTCATGCTGTAAGTTTTGATTGTCAATTTAAACCAATTTGGCAGTCATCCCAGTTACCTGGAAGACTGAACATAAACCAATTTGGCGACTTCTAGTGATTTTGTTCATGTAAGATTTCCACACAGGATTCAAGAAAATCAGCTAGTACATACCAACTGATATTTACCATTTCGACCTGGTTCCAGTATGGAGACAGTGCAAACTTATCCAATCCGGTTCTGAACAGGATTTTTTTAATTATTTCAGCTGGACTGAATAAAGTTGTCTTTCAACTGTTGACAGCAGATGTTGGCTGTCAACAGCAATAAAATCCTCAGTATCCACTCCTCCCATCACTGCCACTGTTTCCTCACGTAGTCACCATCACTGCCCCCATGATACACAGACCCATCACTTCCTCTTCCTGCCCACTTCTCTCCCTCCTCTTTGGTCCATGTTCTGCATACCAGGACCCATACTGGTCCGTCCAGGAACTAGGATGGATCTTGGACTGGAATTGAAAACCATGCTTCATATATGATAACTAATGACACAAGCCAATCCAAAGTAAAAAATTACCAACACAAAGACAGCATCAAATTCTAATGACCCTAAGGTTCAGAAGAAAGAAAAGGCGCTATATTATCAATAAGGATACTGCAGCATGAAGGAAGTGCAAAAGAAAAAATAAATTACAAATTAAGCAATTTATCAACATAACCATTTTAACCAAAAAAAAAAAAAGAAAAACATGATGAACAAGGACACAACTTTAATATCTTACCCCCACTCCCATAGGTAGACCATGCATATGCTGAACAGCATTTACATTACTAGCCTGATAAAAGGATCCATCAGGTATTGCTGCATGTAGCCTCACAGAAGATGATGGGGTAAAACTCTTGGCATTTGGATTGAGCTTAAATTCCTGTGCCACAGAAGCAGTGAGTAAACTAGGCTGAAATATAAAAGGAATAATAAATAAATTGGACTTGAAGCATATCAACCAAGCCGGAAATCATTATATATTATTAAAAAAAAGCCTCTACCAACAAATCACCTTAGCATTTGGGTTCAATGTTGACTTTTCTGAAGATAATGATCCACAGGAAGTGCTTGGTGATAAGAAGGGACGATTTGACTCAGCATGTGCATACTCAGAAGATGAAGTGGAACTGCCTTGTCGTATAGGGGGGTCAACAGATTCACTAGCAGCAGGCAATTTGCCACGTACTGGGGAATCTGAAGATTCAGTAATTATATTTCCTTGACCAGAAGATGAAGGATCATACAAAGGGGCACTTATAGATACTTCCTCCAATTTTATTGACGTATTCACATCTGTGGAATGAAGAGCATTAGTAGGTCATCCTCAGAAAGGTAAAGCAAAACATAAAAACGTAGCAAGAAGAATATTTATGCAACAACCATTCTCCAAAGTAAATTTGTGGCTTAAAATGATAGTACTAGAAGGAAATACTGCATACTTCAATTATCCAAGCAACTCAGGACACATTCAGAAAATATAAGATACTACTGGTGGATAATCAAAACCAGGTAGGACAATATGATACTAGAGACATTTGTAGTAATACAAAGAAGTAACAACTGCAGAAGAATTGATTTCCAGTTATACAAATAAGAAATACTAAACAAGATGATAATGCCAAAATATTCAATCAAGTTTAGAATTGTAGTTAGGCAACAGTCTAATCAAACCAATACTTACCATCAGACGTCTGAGAATCCTGAATAGCCTATAGAACAAAATCATGTCAGAAGCAAGCCAAGAGGTATCAGTGGTTGCACAAAATTGTGATAGTAAATATAACTAACCATACGCTCGCTCTTGCCACCTTGATCTTTGATCTGGTTATCATCCAGCCTAAATACAGTATAGACATCAAATTAATGGAATATAATAATTGTCCAATAAACATCCATTATGAGCATTCTATCGTATTCTCATTACAACAATTCCATTTGGAAGGGTCAAGTGCAGATTAAAATGATCTGGCAGGCAGCAAACCTGATCTCGTCCTCCAAGGATGAACTCCGTGCAATACAGTCAGACTTTAACTCACTACTAGCATCAACGGAAGAGAGACCTAAGCCCTTATCAGCAAGAGTGTACAAGCATGCCTCCTCAACCTGCACATTTTATTAAAAACAAACACCATTAAGACAAAAGCAGATTTCTTTCAAAGAAACATGATGGGTATAACTTATAGTTTTAGTATTACATTTTGGATGATAAATGTGACAAGATTATAAGCAATACCTAACCTCTTGTGAAGTAATTTGGCTAGTCACGATACTTGACAAATAACTCCAAATTATTGCTAGAGCCTGTTTTGGTGTTTATCTTATGGATTAAAAATCTTACCAAAGTAGTTTAACTTGGCCCTCAGGTTGAGTTCAACTAGAGCTATAAAACAGGCAGTATGAAACTATGAATTGCAAGTACCAACAGAGACAGCAATGAAGTTCATATTCTTTGCCTCCTTAGAGAAAATAAAGAAAAATAATTAGTAAACCAAACTAATGCTTTGGCTTTACAATTATTGTCCTGCCAACATGATTGATTCCAGAATACAGTCAAGGTTAGATACAAATATTTGACCATTTCAAATTATAACCCAATGAAGCATGACATAAATCAGAAACCATAAGATTCATTTCTTGACAAGAATACAATCAAGGTTAGATACAAATATTTGACCATTTCAAATTATAACATAAATCAGAAACCATAAGATTCATTTCTTGACAAGAAGACCACCCATTATGGATTGAACATCAAATGGCACCCCAGAAGCCTAATGTCAGAAACACTAAACATTTTCCTCCAAACTTAAATAGATGGCTACTGACAAAGATTGTGGCACTTAAATAACTGTACATGCAACATGTTCAACACAAATAGTATGGTGGATCTTAAAACCATTTATATCAGCAGAAAAGAAGACAAAAATTTGTTGGTGTTTAGTGTTTACCACTGATGAACTGGTAGAAGATGCCTGTGTTTCATTACATGATGCTTGTGCTTCATTACCATTTTTTTTGCTTAAAGAATCAGAGCATGATCCAGAAGTCGCAAGACCAAGAGATCCTGCAATGATTCCAGAACCATAGGCTTCCATATCTGAGTTTTCATTTTCTCTTAATCCACTACCATTGACTTCCCGACGGACAGCTGAATATCTACTCTCCTCGTCAAGGTTAAAGTCATCATGGTAAGAAAAGCCTCTTTCCTGTCATGCAAAGCCTTAGAATTGTCAAGACAATTTCAGAAATGCAACCTATTAGAAACCATCAACAAGAAGAAAAAAAAAAGAGAATTACCTCAGCCAGATGAAGATCTTGGGTTTCCTCTCCCTCTATTTCTCTAGCTATTTTTAAAGCTATCTTTTCAAGATCTCTCATCTGAGGACCTCTTTCAAGCTTCGTAGTGTAGAGTTCCTCATTAAAGGTACTCTTTACTCCAAACAGAGCCTCATTTGTTTCAAACTGATCCCACTTTCTAGATAAGAGAATTTTTAAAAATGTGTCGAATAAGATTACATTCTAACACCTTAATGATGATGCATAAAAAAAGACATTGTTTGTCATTTAATGCCACCGAAATTAATGAGCAGTTTGAAATAAGAATGTCTGTAGAACTGAGAAGAATATTTAATTCTCTTGAAAAAATTATTTGGATACCTATACATTTAACTCATAAGCGAGACAAACAGAGAAACTGCAAGTCTACAATTAATATAACAAAGCTTGAGATAAGATGTTTCGAAAGTACTGACGGATATATGATTCGAGAATGTTGCAAAACTGTTAAACAATGAATCCAAAGTAGAACATTGAAGAATATGAACAAAAGGGCATATGTTGAAAAGGTGATGCAGACAGATGCTAAAGAAATTCCATACTATGCAAGTGAAAAAAGTGGATTTCACCTATCAAATGTTCCATCAAATATATTCTCCAATTCCGGACATTCAGGATCATCTTCGCCAGGCATCCAGGGAGCCAGCTCCCTCTCCGTCTCCAAATGATGGGAGTGAGAAATAACAGAATCTATCATAAGGTCTTTCCGCTTTTCACATGACTGCCCAGGCGTGAATTCATCACTAAGTGACACATCCTGATATGTTGGCACAACAAAAACAGAGTGAATCAGATGCACCATACAACAACCAGTTTATACAATGACGCAGGTGTACTTCAGAGTAAAGATAACAAGTACCAATGAATCATCTGAATGTTCACTCAGCCAAAGAAGTAAAACATAAGGAAATATTTACTCAGGCATCAAACTGCCCTAATTGTAATGTACACACTGCAAAGGTGCACATCTTATCAATGAAAGAGGAATATTGCTCATGCCAGTGAATCCATCATATGCCCACAATTTATTGTGACACTCGACCACAAGGATAATAGCAGATTACAAAACATATTAGCATGGATGACATGATAGTGGTATGGCATAGAATGCCATGACAGAACATGTGCTCTGCCAGCAGAGTCTACTAAAGACCTAGTATCTGATAATCGAATTCTTGAATTGGCCACCTTAAATGCCAATGAGTTATTTAATTTAAAACCTAAAAGATTATGAACAATAAATCAAGATAACCTTTGCAAGGACTTGAACAAGTTCTCTTGCAGGTATGACCATTGGCTGAGGCTTCTTGATAGAATCGTGGTCCGACTTCCGCTCTCTGACAGAGCCATCCTTAATCACTTGAGCCATTTTCAAAACAATTTCTGCAACCAACAAATAGCTATTAAAGATGGAAAATGGTGGGGAACAAAGTCATTTTGACCATCCAGATACTGGGCCACTAAATTACAAGCATAGGAAGGGATGGCAACCAAACAACATGCACAAAACACTTGCAGCAGATTCAAGCATAAAACAAACATGGAAATGTACCAAAATCTCCATCAGCATTTGTTGCATGAAAGATCCCTGAGATAATAGATCCATTTTTCACATGGACTTCCACGTGGTGACCAACAAGACATGTCAAAACATATATTAGCCGATCACGTGATGGGCTCGTAGGTCTTCCTACTCTGGTGCCATTTGTTGATACTGTGCCAACAAGAATTTATTAAAAGAATTAAGAAGGCATCGCATTGTAATTAGCATTTAATAAGACAAAAATTAATTAGCATTACCAAAATTAGGGGAAGCAGACTTCCTCACTTGCGTCTTACTCTCCGTCCTTGTCCCCACCACTGTATCAACTCTGCGACTGCTATATCCATTGGCAAATGGCCTACCTTGTTGCAAATTCATTCTTTGCATTAATTTCTGTGAGGACATGAATTAAGAACACATATATCAGTTTCAGTTTAAATAGTAATGGACAATCAGTGATTCAGCAACCACAAAAAAAAATTTAAAATATTTATCTGAAGACCTAGGTACATGATATGGAAGGGAATGAGGTTAGAGTAGCTTTGACAAAGTGACCAAAACCTTGAAATTTGTATTGCAAAGTATATACTATATAGGGCATGATAAGCAGCTACACAGCTCCCATTGCAGATTCCTAATATGTTACCAAGACTACCAAAACAAATACATGCAAAAAGGAAAGAAAAAGGTAAAGGGCCAGAGATACAATCACATAACAATATCCAAGCAACAACATACATGGAACCCTTTGTGAAAGGCTGCATAGGTTTGCAATTGCCTCTTTTTGCCAAACTACCAGCAAAATAAAGATAACTAGTCTTGTTAAAATACAAAGAATCAGTAACTGTAGCACCATTTAACCTTTTTAATTAATGTTGAATCTGTCTTTTGAGTAGGCAATAGTGACCCTCAACCTACAGCAGCTTCCAACCCTCTTCATAGTAAGGTTCGCAATTTCATACCGTATCGGAGTTTCGACGTTCGCTCGGTACGGTACGATACTGTATACCGAGCAGTATACCGCTCGGTATATATATATATAATTCAGCGGCGTCGCCTTGTTTATATATATATATATATATATATATATATATATATATATATATATAAGGAGACGTTGCATCGCCTCGGTGACGTCGCCTTTTCCTTCTCCCACGCGGGGCGACGCGACGTCGCCTCTTCCTTCTCCCACGCGAGGCGACGTCGCCTTTTATAAAAATATTTATATATAATTATATATATATATATATATATATATATATATATATATATATATATATCGTTCCGTCTGGTAACAAGCGGTCCGTGTACCGATCAACTGACGGACCGGTACGTACCGTCCGTACCGAACGGTATTATTCGAAATTGCATACCTTACTTCATACCTTACCTTAACAAATGCAGTCGAATGTGTTCCTCTCCATCCAACAAGGCAGAAGAATCAAAGAATGCAAAGATATATAAAAATGATGGAGGGGATGACAGTGAGGGTGAGGAGTGGGGGAGAGAAACTCCTTCCCAAGAGGTGCTTCATTGATCATCTCAGTTTGATAAGAAAAATATATGAAAAAATAGGTTTCTTAAACGTTCTATTTCCATGACCAATCTGCGACCTACAAGCATCTTTCCTAAAAAAGTGCCCAGATTTTAAATTTCATAGTGAAAGATTGACTAGAATGTGGTGATGGATTGCGTGAAATATGAACATTAAAAATTTCCATCAATCCTGAGCTAGATCTGCCACTTCAAATTAATAGAGACAAAAATGCTGCTTAAAAATAGGAAACAAATATCAGTATCCCCAAAACAATCTCCAGAATCTAGATTGTACTGGGGTAAATAGACCAATTCTTTGAAGGAACAACCAATCAAACCCACCCTTGTGATCATCTTAAGGAGGGCACACTGATGGGAGAAGGCAAGGAGAAAAAAAAGAGTAGGGAAAAAAAAAGATAAGATGGGGCTATGGTGTGGACATCAAAGACAGACGCCTATTATGATGTCAATCAACCTCCACGTCCATGAGGTTCCTCGATTGAGGAAAGAAAAAAAAAGAGACAAAGGAAGAAAAAGAAAAGATAGCACAAAACATATTATAGAAACACGTGTAATAAAAAAAATATATGGTCATTATCTAATCCATGAGTTCAGAGTGACTTTTTTTTTTCCAGGAGTAGACATAAATTCAACAAAGGCACCTTTTTTATGGACACAGTCAATTGATAGTCTTGAGTTTTTATGAGGATGATAAGCTTAAGGCTCTGAGCACCTGCTTCAACATTCTTATGTATTTTTAAGAAGCCAACCATCTTTTTTTTTAATTATCTTGCAAAAGACTTACCATCATTTAGGTTCACCAACTTCATTGAAACTAGAAACAAAAAAATGAAAAACTTGACTTTAACAAAGCTTACTTAAGCTAATACCAAATTGGAAGTTAAAACTAAATATAGGAGAAATTACATCAGTTTGCAGTGCATAACACACTCATTTAGATTAGCTAACGATAGTTGGCTTGCTGTCCTATCACTCAAGGTAGAAGAAAGGAATTACAATGTGACCTGAATCGACTATCTCATCAGGAAAGGGCATAGCTGTGCCTATTTGGCCTAACATTAGCCTTCTTGACCATTTAAAGGGGCCAATATGGCTCAAGTTAGGGCACAATATAGTAACACAATATATTGATTTGGGTACTAATAAACAGCTTTTGTTAGAGCACAATATAGTAACACAATACAGGTTAAGCCAAAGTGGTTATAGTCGATCAAAAGTCCTTCTATAAACAAAGAGCCTTTTACCTATTAAGAAGGAAGCATAATTTGTCAGATAATGAAATTTCTGAACCTAGGATCAGTTGAACAAAAATCCAAGCAACTAAAACCAGAAACAAACTTACAACCAAGAAGATAGATCGGAACCTCAACGAACGATCCTGTTTCTATGTAACAGGAGATGCATCAAACTACTCCAAGCTCGTTCTTCTGACTACAGCCGTTTCAAATCAATGATTAACAGGAAACGCAACAAACGAAACCAAATAGGTCTCAACTTCGAGAGACTATCCAATGCAGATCAAGAAGAAAAACCTAGAACAGGCCTCCAGATCGCAGCGATAAATCAGCGATACCAATAGGAAATAATCGTTGAAAGTTCGTATCAACGAACCAAGGAAGGAAGAAAATTGGTGAAAAGAGGGGGGGAATACTCACGGAGCGGGTCGCGATCGATCGGTACTCGCGGATACGATAAGCGACGGCGACGAATCGAGGCGGCAGGGGGTTGGAACGGGGACCTCCTTAAGGCTGAGATCGGAGGGAGAGTGGCAGGTAAGGGTGGTTTTAGGGTTTCGAATTGGGGGAAATGGGGTGAAGCAGGCGTTGGGAGTCGGCACGCGGTGGGTTCTGTCGGAGGCCGAGACCTCAGCGTGTGATTTCCTCGTGATATAATTTCCTCATCGGCAACGTTTCGAGACGGCGTTTTGATTCTGTTTCGCGAGTTTTTGGCAACAAAAACAGTTTTGGGGTCTTTCCGCTTGGTAGGTAATCTCTTCTACTCCATTATCTTATCCATACGAATCATAAATTATAAATAATTAACTAATATATTTGTATAAATTGGTATGTATTTCTTAACAAGATTTGAATTACTTATTTTGAAATATTATTAAAAAATAGGACTTTTTTTATTCTATAAATAATTTATAATGAGAAGTTATTCTCATTAGAAGAGGCATAAGAATAAAACTCCTTTCGGTAATAGAATAGGAGAAGTTAATATTTTAGTTAACGTAGGAGTTATTTTATTTCTTATATTTTATTAATTCATATATAATGAAAATTTTAGATTTTTGTCCGTTGATTTTTTTTTTGTTTGTGGGTTTATATCTATTATTGATAGAAAGAGTATTATTTTAGTATTGAGATCATTTTCCTCGTATATATGAATAAATAACAATCTAATTAATAAGTTCAAGTCGAATTTACGTGAACTTAGATCAAAGATACACATTCTAATTTAAGTGGGGTTAAATGATTGTAAATTCTGATAGGCTTGGTGAAACATTTCCAATCAATTTGTTTTGTATACAATAAAATTAAATATAAAAGGGGTAGGTAATTATTGGGTCTGTATATATCCTCAAGACATGTTTGACCATTCAACTGGTTTGAAAGAAGAAGATAATTAGTCAAGAACATCAGTGTCTGAAAATACAAAATACTCATCACAATAAAATAAAAAATGAGTAATTATAATCAATGTTTATTATATTACTTGATATAGTATGGTTCGAGTAGTATATACCGATCTAATCGATAATCAAAATATATATTATTTTATATCGGGTGAATTATAACATGGGATAATGCATTGGGCAGCATGAGATATGTACTAGATAATCAATTTGATTATCGACAAATTTTGAAAGGGTTTCAAACTACTTTTTTTTCTTTTTTCCCTATTATAACTTTAACTTATTCTCACTCACATCTCCCTTTCTATGATCTTCAACTAAAGTAAAACTACAATTTATAGATTACTTTGGGAGATTAAGAAAGATTTAAGATATAGCAATACTTTATTTATAGGAGGATCACTCGATTAAAAATCTATATATTCTCTTTATATTTTTATTTATTTATGATATGGTTAACTTTATTGTATATTATTAATATCTATTAAGGTGTTTAACATGTATACAGTGATAAAATAGGGCTAACTATGGAGTAATTAAATTTTTTAATACTATAGTTAGTAGGTTAATATTGATTTTATCAAAATTTAATCGATATTCAATTAATTATGTATATTACGATACTTATTAGAATGATTGATATACTTATAATGGTAAAATGAGACTACTAAATAATAATAATAAATTTGATATTATGATTAGTGGATTTAATATGGATTGTATTAAAATTTGAACTCTGTTGAGTCAATTATATTTATTTAATGTCTATCATGGTGATTAGCATATTTATAATAGTAAAGTAAAGCTAATTAGGCAATAATATAATTTATTAATATTATGTTTAATAAATTTAATAATGATTTCATCAAAATTTGACTCATATTAGGTTAATTTTATGTATTTAATGCCCGTGATTACATATTTATAGGGGTAAAGTAAAGTTAATTAGGTAATAATATAGTTTTTAATATTATGATTAAGGTTCATTAGATAGTAATATATTTTTAATATTATAATTTATAATTTTAATATTGATTTCATCAAATTTTGGTTCGTTAGTTTTATATATTTAATGTCTATTAGCAACAGGTTTTTAGTTATAAAGTATGATTTTATTATATATAATCAAATCTTGCTATTTCAAATTTGTTAATAATTATGATTAATCATAGTTTATTAATTTGATAAATATTTATAGAAACATAATACCAAAGAAACATACCTATAATATGGCCTCGGATCATCTCCATCATTCGGATGACAGACTACCGATGAATAAGAAGAATATCGACATACTACACAATAATCCTTTTATGATGAATAAAAGTGTTGTGACAATAATATCAACTTAGATTATAAAACTTGTATTCGTACGTTACTATAGCATCAGCACATATACGAGGAAGCAATGAAACATCGATAATTTAACTCAAAATAGAAACATAATCATGAGAAAGGGTATAAGCTATAATGATTCTAAATGAGTGTTAGCATTAAGGCAACCAATTATCGTCATTCATCCGTAAATCAATAGTATTGGTAGCATAAGGTAAGATAAAATTCTAAGCTTTTACGAGAGGATTTGATAGGATGTCAGCATCTTATATTATTAATATTAATCAATAGGTCTATCTCTATAAATTACAAAACAAATAATAATTGATGATACATGTATAAAAGAAGATCCAAAAGACTAATACGTTGATCCAACCTTCTAACTAAGGTAGATATATAATGTTTATTTAGATAATGAGGTAATAAAACCGAAGGATTCGATTAAATCTTTCAATCAGATGAGTATGAGATAATATTGACATGCGACATTTGGATTGGATTAAGAGAAACATCAATTTTTTTATGTATTGCTATAGAAGGATTTCATAAGTTGGTTAATATTTTCAATAAAATTAAAGATACATACTACATTCAGAATCTAATAGATACTATAGTAAATAATGGAGTTAATTTTTAGGATGCTAATTTGTAATTGATTGGGCAAAGAGAAACACTATTTTAGACTCTCTGTGTAATTTACAATTTGCAATTGCATGCAACCTATAATAAAGGATATTAATTATTTGTCATCAGGACAAAAATATATAGCAAGAGTACAATTAATGATAAAATTTATATATAATCATCATTTGGTATACTCTTTGACATAAAAATATATAAATGATAAGATATTCTAACTTGATATCACTTAGTTTACTACAAATTGTATTACGTTAAAGCCAATCCTACAAAAGAGGCACTGCCTCAATAGATTGGTAACATCATAAGAATTATCAGATTCATGATATTGAAAATCAAATGATAAAAAAAAGATGATAAAACTTATTTCTTCTAGATTTTGGGAGGTTGTAAATGAAATTATAATAATAGTGGAATCACTTTATGTTATCATCTATAATATCGATAGAAGGTTAAGAAAATATTATTGGATGATTTTAAGGTTGATCAATGTATACTAATTATCATTCATATGACTGAAGCTCATATGTACTAAGACTTCATAACATATTTATAGTCATTTATAATATAAATAATAAATATTTAAATTTTTATTATTGATGAAATCATATCTTAGAGTGTATTACCTACATTCCATCATTTAGTTTCACAATGGTCTTGGGACCTATTAGATTTATTATTAGTACTAAGGAATATTATATACCAACTATTATCACAATATGCTAATTTAATATAGGCTATTATAAAGGATAATTATCTCGAAAAAATGACAGTTCATTTTTTTTGACAATGTAGCTATATTGTGTCATCACATACTCATCTTCAATTATAAATTGAAATTGGCATTAATTATCTGTTATACTAACAAGGTATTATTTTTTAATAGTTCCATCAATTCAGTTTTAGGATTATACTATAGAGGTATTATTTATTTATGCTTACTACCTAAAATTTAAATTATAAAGCTCAAAAAAATAGTCATTATGTTTACACATAAAAAGGGAAAGGAAAGATAATCCATAAAAAAACTTATACAATTTAGACATAGAGCGGAGTTCAACATATCTATAGTGATCATATTTTGAAGGATCTTATAGCTAATATAATATAATAATAGTTAATTATTATTTTATGAGGTTGATCGATTTTATGATATGAAATATTAGGTCAATGGTGAAAAAGAAATTATGATGTTCTCCAACCTCTACATTAATAAATATCACAATCGTACTTGATTTAGGAGTAACTTCAACCACATATGGTTCATGATGATTAGGCTACGACCATCACTTTATTGATATATAAAGAGTATACAATTTATTATTATATTATATCATGAGAGTAATTTTAAGATTGGATCATATAAACATATCACATTAATATATAAATACATAGGATCGAGAACGCTTATTTGAAATGAATGATAGAACTAAGTATATTATTGACATATTTATTTATTAATTGATTTATTTTAATCTTAAAGGTTCATCTCATAATTTAATAATTGAAGTCATATATTTATAGATTACTCACAACAGTTAGAAACGTGCTTTCTACTCATCCAAGGCCAAAAAAATATGTATCATGATAATTTAGATAAGTTTTATAAATTTAAATTAAACTTACATTTAGTTTCAAATAAAAAAACCTTAATATATATTTTTTTTTCCTAATTGTTATATAATTTTAGGGTTTTTCTAAAATTTTGTAGTATTATCAATATACTCTATCATATCGATACACGATACATCAATAAAGAAGTGGAACCTCAGTTATAATATTGGTTAAATTATTAACTATTCAATTATCCTTTATGACATATAAAATCACTTATAAAATCAACAAAATAATAAATATTTTAATAAAAATAGTATTAAAAACACAAAGAACATATATTCACAAAGTGCTTAATATTCACTTTGATTAAAACATTGTAATAATGAATCTTTCTTTAAAGACAATCTTATTCAAATATTCAGTCTCGATAATTTTTTTAATGTAACATATATTATATCATATAGTGGTGATATTTCCCATAACATATTTGAAAGTGTGTCTAAACCCTACAAATTCAAAGTTAGTAAAAACAAAAAATTTATCGGAAGAAGGCATGATTATTGAGAGAGGAATGACATGATATATTTCAAGACTCCTCGGATCGATAGAGATTATTTTATTATTCATAAACTTTGTGCTTGATGGTTATAAGAATGATAAAGAGATCGCAAAGAAAAGTCCCAATTCATATATTTTCTTAACATTAAATAAAATCTCATTGATTGGTGAATCATTTCTATTCTTAAGGTCAATATTGTTAATCAAGAGCTAATAGATCATGAATTCACGTATCTGGATTCTCCAAAATGTTTGAATAAGGTCCAAATAGGACAAGGTAAAACAATAATAGAAAAATATACATTCAATTAAGTATGAATCGATATGATAAATATGTCATGAATTAAAATAATAGTAATGGTGGTAAGTGGAGTGGCATACCCAAATCAATTGCTAAGAAAATATTCTGATTAGTGGGAGAATATTGAGGTTGTGGAAGAATTTTATTCTACCCATTCAGCTTATTTTTGGGAGTTTTTTCTAATGATTATAATATAATACTTTTGAATGTCACCTATGATGCGATGAGCACTTAATGTAATATCAAGTGTTTCTCTTGCACAAATATATTAGGAAATCTTACTTTGATTTCTATTGATTTATGTATCTCTTGGGCTCCGAAGACACATTTAACCTAAATTAAATAAGCTTAATTTTATTATTATTCAAATTTAGATAAATTTATAAATATTCGATATAAACAATATATTGCTTATCTATAATGTCATAGGTTATGCATGATCCGAAAGTGATGTTAAATTGATTCAACAAAATTCCCTAGACATTGAGATTAATAAATATAAATATATATTATATATTAAGTTTTCTTATAATATTATATTCATTAAAAATCATATTCAAGAGATAATTTAAATAAAGCATACAAAACAAAACCTAAAATGTTAAGATGATGTCTCTAACGTCACAACGAAAGCTATTTTAAATGCAGAGATACCCAATGCTGTCACTCATCTCTCAGTGTCGACCTTTTAAGCCCACATGTGAGGTCGGCATCTGTCGCACCTGCGATTGAGAGGTGCCAACTCACACATACTTCTGATAGAAGATTAAACCTTGGAAACACGCCTGACCAAAGACACATCTAAGACAGAAATGTAGATCAAGGAAGAAGAGCATCCGTAGCTTTAAGATTCGCGCGGAGATTCGACTTGCGCCGTTGAGACCCAGACGGTTAGCCTCCATTATTTATTTATTTATTTATTTTACTTCCCGCCCATATTTTCCAACATTAGCGCAATATACTTCCTATTTTTCTTCCTCTATAATTATAGCGTCAGTTAGACCTCGAGCGATTCTTCTCGGGACGGGTCGTGCCGTACACCGGAAGCTCGTCCCTGTAACTACCCCCTTCCATCACCATCAAGTTTTCCAACTCAAACAGATCGTCCTGCTCCTCTTCTCCCTCCTCCGCCAACGTTCGCAAGAGCTCTTCCACCCTCATCTTCACCCCTCTCGCCTCCACCACCGCGTGATCCCCGCCGCACGAGCTTTTCTTCCTCTGCCCGCATCGCCGCGGATCCTCCCCATCGGCGCGGAACCTCACTGACCTGTTCCCGCCCTCCGCTGGATCCCTCGTCGATGGCGCCTTGCTAAGGCAAGGTCGCGCCCGCGACGAGACGGCCGAGCAGGCGGAGTCCGCGCCGGAGGGTGATGGCTTCGGTTTCGCCCGGTCCCCCGCCGCCGCGGTGCAGAGTGAGTTGAGGAACCCCGCGAGGAGGGCCCCCGGCGACCCTGGCGCCTTATATTTCTTCAGACCTCGTAGCTTTGTCCGAGTCGAGCCCGATCTCTCCTTGTCCTGCTGGCGGTGCTGGTCGGGTGGCGGCGACCGGCTCGGTCGGAGTCTGAGCGGGAGGGCGGCGGGGGACTCGCGCTCGGAGGAGGAGGAGAAGAAGCCGCTCGAAGTGGAGTTGCAGGAGGAGCTGGAAGTGGAGAACGGGGGGAAGTCTGGACGCCGGGGTCGGGTCACGGTCGCCGTGGGCCTCCGCTCCATGGAGGCGAGGGGAACCAGGAAGTCGGATGCTCCGTGAGCGAGGCGATTCGCCATTTCCTCGTTCTTGGGAGCGATGGGGTCGTCCATGGAGCGCTCGATGGCGTCGAGGAGGGACGACGAGAAGGAGCGGTGCCCGTGACGGAGCCGCCATGCCTCGTTCCCCATTATAATGATCAAAATCTCGAATATTAATACAGGTCTTTTATTTGTATCCCCGCTAATTTATCTTCATCGGATCGAATAATATATATCTTTTTCTAACAGAAGGGAAGAAGAAGAGGAAGGCGAAGGGCGTGAACGACGGAGAACGAGGCGGTGAGGAGGCCGCTCGCCTTCTCCTCTCCTTAATAAAGGCTTCACGCCCGAGGTCGGAGCTGACGTGGCGATTCATCATTCCTCTACGTGTACGGGACCCTGGTCGTTGATCTCGGGTTCTCGCTCGACTTGGATCCCCGTCACCTCCACTGCGGTTACCAACAACGCAGGTATGCAATTCTCCTGTTTGAATGAAACCCGAATCCATTAGTCTTGTTGGGGTTCTCGTCGTCATCATCTGCGTCAGTAGCTGTATCGAGCCCGGTCTTACATTATAGAATGGGCCGGATACGGGTTAACGGGTTCACTAATCATGTTATGATCCAATAGAATAGTGGGTCGAGGAATTTGTAGCCCAGGTGGAGAGCAATGAGGGAGACACGGAACGGGCAAAGAAGGATTCCAAGGATGGAAAGGCGTGTAGGTGGTTCTTTGAGTAATAAAGGGTAGCTTCAATCTTCTTCATCATTATTGTCGGGAGAACTTCTCTAAGAATGCTAAAGCTAGTGCATCTACTGCGACCCTCACCAAAATCCTGTTATCCCATCGACACCTTACAATCATAACACAACGGGTTGAGGGTGAAGACTGCAAATGCGAGCTTCGTCATATTCACCTGTCACCATGATGCGCGCGAGAGGTACTTAGAAACGCACATCTTCTCTGTTATCCATGTGAAGCTTTCTGTCGACTGGATGAGGATAGAACATCTAGTTTCTGTGATTAAACTAAGAGATCAGGAAAACAGGTAGATGTGCCATTGCGTTGGATGTTTGAGGATCATGATTAATATGGAAAAATATGAGCGTCACTACTTTATTATGGTATGTGTTGTCAACTTTATGGTAGTCACTTTTTGTCTTGCTCATATGAGTATGGCTGTTAGGGTTGCTGCTGTAATAGGCTTTAGAAGAGTTCTGCTTTATGTGGCATGACTAGCTTTCTGCATCTACTTTTGTTTCTTTGTTTTGAAAAATCCGTTTAGTAGCTTCGCTTCATAAGAGTTGCTTATGACTGTTATGTATGTATTCATGTCTTGTTGAATTTTAGATTCAGTGGGTAGCATCTGCAGTTAATTAGTTCAGGGGAGCACCCATGGGAAACCAAAAGGTAACTTGCCCTTTGGTCAATAGAATTATTGAAGGAAATCACTAATCTATGCCCTCGTGGACTAGGCTTTTCAAAAGTAGGGTAGTCTTTTGGAGTCTTTTAACTAGAGCAGGAGGAGATTCTGAAGCCTAGGAAGCATGCTGTCTAGGCAGATAAAAGTATACGGGAATTTGTCTAGTTAACATAGAAAATAGACTTAGAAACAAGAAGCAAATGAATAATTATTGGTCAAATCTACATGATTAATTAACATCCTATTTTATATAATAATAACAACAAAATTAAGTCTCAAATATTTGGAACCAACTACATAGATTTTTTTACCATTGTTAAAATATGTAAAAAGTCATATATTTAATTATTTAAAGGAGTTAAATATTTATTTATAATTTTTATTAAAGTTTTTCTAGATCTTCCTCTGCCTCTCGTTATATCACTAATATTAAATCTTAATTAAGTTTATAATATTTAAATCTTAATTATTTTATCTCTTTTGATTATTGCATCATCAATGTATCTCCATATCATCTTAAATGATTTTTTTCTTATCTTATCGTCTATCGAAGTGATATGTAATTGTTTACGAATAAAAATATTTCTTTTTCTATCTTTCCTTATACCTTCACACAATCATGTCAATATTCTTATCTCTAGCATAAACTTTTTGTATATGTTTTTTCTTAATTACTTAACACTTAGATCCATAAAATATTATTGGTCTTACAACTATCTTATATAATTTTTCTTTTAATCTCAAGGATATCTGATGATCACACAAGACTCTTGATGCTTATCGGCATTTTAATCATCTTATGTTTACTCTATGGATAATATCTTCGTCGATTCTCTATCTTATTGAATAATTGATCCAAGATATGTAAAGCTTTTACTTAAAACGACTTTTTGTCTATTCAACTTAACTATATTCTATTGTCTATTTTTAGAATTAATAAGATTATATTTTATAAATTCAGTTTTAGTCTATGGATAATATCGCCTTCTTAGCTCAAGTTTATAATTAATTTTACTTAAACTTTCATTAACTAAGATAATATTATCAACAAATAACATATATCGATGATGTCTATCATGTAAGTGATTAGTAAGTTCATCTATTATCAATATAAAAAGATAGAAACTTAATGTTGATTAGTGTAATCCTATATTAATATGAACTCACTGGATACACTCTTATAGTTTTAATACTAGTAGCTATATTATCATACATATCTTTAATAATATCAATATAATTAGTGGATACATATTTCTTTTCCAAAATCCATCATAATAAATCTTTAGGGACCCTATCATACACTTTTCCTAAGTCAATAAAAAAAATGAAAATCATTATGTTTCTCTCTATATTTTTCATTAATTATCTTAATAAATAAATAGCTTCCATTGTTGATCTTCTAAGTATAAAATCAAATTGATTTTCATAAATATTTGTTTCAAGCTTTATTTTATTTTCAATAACTATTTCTCAAAGTTTCATAATATAGTTTATGATTTTAATTCCTCTATAATTTGAACAATTTTACATGTCACTCTTATTTTTGTAAATTGACACTAAAAACATTTTTTTTAGCTTTAAATAATATTTTATTATGTTTATTTAGTTCAATCGCCCTCAACCGTGCCTCATCCCACCTTCCGCCGCGGTCATCCTCAACTGTGCCTTCGTCGGAGATGGCGTTGCTAGCATCCCGTTCTGCTGCAACCGCGAGATCGCTTTCCAACCCTCAGCAGTTGTTGTTTCTTGCTGCTCCTAACCCTCAGCGTTCTCGCCCCTCAGTTGCACCTCATCCCGTCGTAGTCGCCCTCAACCGCGCCTTATCTCACCTTCCGCCATAGTCGTCGTCAATCGCACCTTCGCTGGAGACGACGTTGCCAGTGTCCCGTCCCACCACAGTTGCGCGACCGCCTCCCAGCCCTCAGTAGTCGCCACGATCTCAGCCCTCGACTGCTCGTGATCGAGCCCTTCTTCGCTCGACGTCCGTTGTTAACCAATCGTGCGATCCCCACGACTTCCTAATCGAGCCCTTCCTCGCTCCGCACACCGCGGCACAGAGGCTACAGTTTTCGCAGGGACCCTCGGTGCTCCCACAACCTTCTTCTTCCCCATTGGCCAACGTACCACCCCTTGTTGCCCTCAGCCAGGATCGCCAGCGCCCATCCCAACTGTGTGGTTGCCAGCGTCCCGTCCTACTGCAGCCGCTCGATTGCCTCCCAACGATCGCAGCGAGCCCTCGGCAGTGTCGCTCCCAACTGCACCACCATCGCTCCATCGCTGCCTCCTATCCCTCAGTAGCAACGATCCCTCCACGCAGCAACTGCAGCGACGATCGCTGCCTCCTAGCCCTCAGTAGCAGCGATCGCGGCGAGCCCTCGACGATGTTGCTCCCAGTTGCACCACCATCGTGGCCTCCCAACCTCTCGACACCTAGGGCTTCATCGGAATCCTCGCAGTAACCCTTCACTCCCACTACGCTGCCATCGAGTGTCACAGTAGTAGCACCAAACAGCAGTGCGAATGCCCTTGACCCGACACCAGAAACATGAGTTAGGGATTACAAATCTGCAGTCTTATGCAATGGCTATTGACAACTCAGTAAAAGCTAAACTAGAACCTTGGAAACTAGGATTGAGAACCGGTTGTAGGAAACCCTTAATGATTTCAAAAGAAGTCTATTGGAGAGCTTCAACAAGTTTCAGGAAGATAAAAGTTCAACTCTTACGTTGAACCGATCTGGAGACATTGGAAAAAGGAACCAAGAACAGGAGACAAACTACCCACGCATGAAGGTGGAATTTTCAAGATGAGAAGATGGAGATCTGACCTGTTGGATCTCTAAGGCAGAAATTTTTTTTCATTTTCACATAACTCCAGAAGAATCCAAGGTGGAAATAACTTCAATCCAACTAAATGAAGATGCACTCTAATTGTATGATTGATATGAAACCAGCCACGAGGTCTCCTCGTGTGAGCAGTTCGAAAGAGGGCTTCTCGTTTGCTTTGGACCATCTGAATATGAGAATTTTAATGGCCAGCTCATTAAAATTCATTAGATTTCTACAGTACTAGAATATCATAGCAGATTTGAATGATTGTCAAATCAAGTCAGAGACTGGTTCGAATGACAACTGATGGGAATATTTATTGAAGGACTTAATCCAGATATTTAGTGTGTAGTCAAAGCTCACCAACCCCATACTATAATTGTTGTAATCTCATTTGCACGTTTGCATGAGGAAAAAATCAATAGGGAAAATCATAGAAACAGAAGTGACAACAAACAAATGATCAGCAAGCCACCCACCCCATATATTCCCAACTGAAACCCTAACACCTGAAGACTAACCTGAGAAGAACACAAGGAAAGATCAACAAAAGGTTTGTGCTGACATTGTGATAAAAGGTGGAGGAAGGAGCACCAATGTAAACAAGGTCAACTTCTGATGATTGAACTAATTAGGGAGGAACCAGAAGTTGGCAATATGGACTCTGATCATGAAGGTATGGATTCTAATGAAGATGTTGGACCTATCATATATACAGTGCATGCATTAGCCGGCTACTTTGATCCGCAAACTATGAAAATTGGAGGAACTTTGGAACATTAGCATATTACAGTTTTGATTGATATTGGTAGTGCTAGTAATTTTATGGACAGTAAGATTGCTGATCGATTGACCTACTACATTGAAGAGTGTGACAAATTCGAAGTAAAGATCGCCGATGGACAGATTTTAACTTGTGATATCAAATGTTCGAAGATAAAATTGATTATACAGGGCCAAGAGTTAGCTTGTGGACTTCTTTTTGCTACTCTTGGAAGATTTAAAAGTGGTGCTTGGAATTGAATGACTATCAGGTGACGTTTCTTGAAATTTTACTAAACTAATCATGAAGTTTTTTATTAATGGAAAGCAGGTGATCCTAAAGGGAAGATTTGGAAGTAAGGTCACAACTGCCACTAGCCATCGGATGGAGAGAGTTCTTCAGAAGACTGCAATGACTACTACATCGAAAGGCTGACCTATTGCTTACAATATCAAGAAGTAGAGATAGTACATACTTATCAACGTGTTGTGATGCGCTACAGATACATTATGACTGAAGTGTTGAAAATGAAGCTCTCTAGTTTGATGCTGCTTAGCCTTGAGGATAAGGCTGATTTGAAGGGGGAGGAATTGTTAGGATCCTTTTATTTTTTGAGCTTTAAATAATATTTTATTCAGTTTGTTTAGTTAAATCAGATAGGGGTTATTTGATATTTATTTATTATTAAGAGTCTAAGTCTTAGTGGACTCTAAGTGGAACTCTATAAATAAGGATGTATGTATTTCTTTTTGTCAATGAATGAAATATTATTCCAGTCTTCTGACAAACCCTAGGAGGCCAATCCTCTCGAAGTTATCAAGGAGGTCGATCCGCTCGAAGTGATCATTCCTTTTTCTCTTCTTTCTTCTATGATAAAACCCTAGGATTTTATCAAAAACTCTTTCTCGACTCATTAAGTATCCTTTTGAATCTCATAATTTTGTTAAACAAGCTAGTTAATCAAGTTACTTCCTTGTTCCTTAAACTTTTCCAAACTTCAATAACGATACCGCACTCTTAATTATTTTTATCTTATTTAATGTGTCTTTTACTTTATTAGTTCTAATTTTATAAATAAATTTATGATTATTAAATATACTACTATTATTTATTATTAAATCTAAGTCTTATGTGGAATATTTATTAAATAATTTATAAAAATAATTTTTTATCTTTCTTTAATCTTATTATTATTAACGAGTATTCTTTGATTTTCATCTTTAATACGATCAATATTACATAAATCTTAACACTTTCTTTTTCTAGCTTTGACAATGCAATTTATATCTTTTTTACCATCTTTACAACCTAATTTGTTATAAAAATTATTATAATTTTCATATCTCGCCATACTAATCACCTTTTAAAGCATTTTTTTATATTCATTATATCTTTTAGATTTTTTTCTCATTTTTATAATTTTGTCAATCTTTAAAACATGATCTTTTAGTAAAAATTATTTTTTGAACTTCGACGGACCACCATCAATTCTCTTTTAAAGTTAAATCTCTACCTTTAGTTTTACCAAGAATCTTCTTTGTTAAGCTTCTAATTTTATTAGCTATCTTAGTCCAAATAATATTAATGTTATTTTCATCTAGGTTCTAAGTTGTCTATTATAAGTAATTAAATGTTCATCTTTTTTCCTTAAGGTGAGTATTTATAATTATAAGATTATACGAAGTAGTAAAATCAAAAATTATACCAACATATTTATTTCTCTCTCTATAACCAAAGTTCTCATGCACTTCTTTATATTCATCATATATTTTCCCTACATGACTATTCAAATCTCCTCCAATTATAAAATTTTCAATTATAGGCATTCCTTGAATGATATCATTTGAGTCTTCTCAAAATTTTCTTTTGGTTTGATCATCGAATCTGACTTGAGGGGTATAAGCACTAATGACATTCAAAACATCTTACGCTTTCATAAATTTTAAAACTAGAATTCTATTTTCAATTTTTTTTACATCTATAATATTATTGTTAAGATCCTTATCAATAATAATTCCTATATCATTTATATGTTTAACTTTTCTAGATTTTTCCCCTTAGCTACTTGATCTCTTATAAACAAATAATATATATTCTTCTTCCAGAAGTGTTTACTAATTCTAATCACTTCCGGAAGTGTTCTTATATTGCAAGTTGCTAATCTAACTCTCTTTTTTTTTAACTAACTTTTTTACTCTCATTGGTCCAAAACAACGAGAGAACCCTTACCTACTTGACACCATATTCAGTCATCAATGTGAATGATCGTTTCCGCACAACCTCCTAGCCCACTGTTTGTAATTCTAGACACTTAGGTGGTGAATGTGCCTCCGTGGGTGATGACCCGGCTCTATATCGAAATTGGTTAAGATTCATATTTTTATTTTTAGTAACTTAAACGTAAACTCATCAACTTTTTTATTTGAGGTTGGGACTGACATTGGCGGTGATTCTATTTTCTACGTGACTTAATATTATCCACCACTTGTCCCGCAATATTTGGCTTGGTTTTCTAAGCAACATATTAGAGAAAGACTCAGGAAGAAGAAACGAAGCTGTAATCATTGGTTATGTCCTCAAGAATTGGCATCCTATCCTGTACGTTGTGTAACATTGATCACCAACAAATGGTGGCAGCCACCATCCAGTTGGAGGATGGCATGGGTCCTGCATTGGAGACCATGGAAAGGAGATAATATGTACTTACTTTTAAATAAAAGGTTGTTCAGTGTAATGTTGTGAATATCAATGGCAGTAATCCATAGGGTACATTGTCTAAGTTCTGTACTTATATCACATCTTCTGCTACTTCTGTTCATCTTAGATCCCAAAGAATTTTTCGATCTAGTTTCTTCTCCGCCTCGAGGATAACTTCCTCGAACCATATAAGCCTGTCTGATGCTGGGGACACCAAATCCATTGCCAATCATATTCAAGTATCTTGGCACAACAGATGTCACTTGCAAGTCCAAATTGTTTTAGACCCAAGATGTAGCATGTCGAATCATGCCCACTTTGTACTGATGAAATTGTCCAATCACTTAGTATCCATTTGACTTATAACCTATATACTTTCAAGGTTGCATGAGTTGAAACTTGTGCCATTGTATCTATATCGTCAAGGCATCCAAAATCAACTACTTACACAATTCTGATGAGAATCTTTGAGATGTTGTTTCAAAGTTCATATTGAATACATTGTTTCCCTAATTTTCACCTCTTAATTGATTTTACAATTGAGGTTTAACTCTTTTGATTCTTATAGAAAAAGAGAGAAGAAAAGAGAAAATTATTCTCTTTTTTCCATGTTGTTATGTCATAGTGGGTTTTTCTATCAACATGCACTAAGCATTCTACATTAATCTCATGTTCAGATGTGCCCATTTCTCCTGATAAATCCTTGTTATTGTTACTTAAATCATGTGTTTGTAAGATTTTTTGTTGCTGATGGGTAACAATTTCTTAGCGAGCTCATGTGTGTCATGAGTCGTACAAGTGTAACAAGAACTCAATTGGTCGATGAAGGCTCACTGTCATCTCTATTCTTTGATATTGACTAATATCTGATGATCGGAATTCCAATGCACCAATAACAGTCAGAACTGATCATATTCGTTGTATATATTGCACGAAATTGAAACATTGGAGAATGTAGTTATGTTCATTTTTAGCCCAATCCTGAATTTTCCAAAGGGTTTTATTTATTTATCAAATAGCTGAGGAGAGGTTTTGGCATTAGGAAAGATCAAATATATGTTCCAAAGATATTTGGTTGACCAATCGCAGATTTTGAAATTTCCGAGAAGAGCCAAAATTTGATCTTTGACTCTGAGAGATGAGACAACATTTTGGCAAATAAATTTCTGATTTAATCTTTATCAATGTTCCACTGAGTTTACTTACACATGCCCACAACTTACAAAGATATTCTATTAAGCACATATTGATTGAGATTCTAATACAATCTTTCTATATCAACGTAGGTCAATGGACGTTCTACGGTCGTCGAGATGACCCTAATATATATCGTCTATACGAGTCGACAAATGCATCACCACTCACATTTGTTTATAACCATAGATATTATTGGATATAATCTCTCTATATCAACGTAGGTCAACGGACGTTCTACCGTCGTCAAGATGACCCCAATATATATCGTCTATGCGAGTCGACAAGTACATCATCACTCACCCTTCTTTATGACAATAGATATTGTTGGATATATGGATAGTGCTTATGATCAGTTGATTAAGTGAGTCAAGTCCACGCCTAGTACATTTGCAAGCACGTTGGCTCCAACTTGGAGAAGGAAATGTCCTAATGTTCCTCCTCCTCCTCCTCCTCCTCCTCCGCCGCCGCCGCCGCCACCACCGCCGTTGTGAATCCCATTCGGTGGCAGCTGGATGCACTGAGGATGCAGATCAAAGGCACACAGTTGGCACCTGTAATGAATCCCATGCACCGGAAACCGGCAACCGTCGCAGAATATTCCGGCAGACGGCTGGGGCGGCGGCTGCAGCCACAGCTGGTGCTGCGGGTGCTGCGAGCACAAGATGGCTTGTGGGTACGTCTGGAACAAGGAGTGATTCGGCTGCATGATGTGGAAGATCGTCCTGTCCTTTGCTCTTCACGCCCGGGAAGGAGAAGAGATAACTTTGGGGAGATCGCTGCGAGCACGAGATGGCTTGTTTTCTCTTCACGCTGGGGAAGGAGAAGAGATAACAGGTGGTATTTATAGACTTGGGAGAGGGAAGCAGTAGAGATAGTTTGTATTTCTTAAGCAAATATTACTTACTTTGGGGGAGTAGACTTGAGGATTCATTGACCAATTCATTTATTATTGAGAGGTCATCGATGTTAATGATGGTGTTGACTAGGTAGTATATATTTCATAGACAAAGATGACTTGAGGAGTAGACTCGAGGTCGCCTACGCGTTTTTGTAGATTGAGAATCGTGATAAATATCTTTATAAATAAATAATTTTTTTTATTGAGAGGTGTCCAAGAAACTACCAACATCAATAATGATGTTGACTAGTTAATATGTATACCTTAGATTCTAAGACGACTCATGTCAGTCATCTTAATTATCTATCTTTCATTTCAACAAATAAGCAACATCAAAATAATATTTATTATGTTTTATCCAAAACGAACGAGCTTAGAAGTATTTTTTGGATTTCTAAATTAATGATATATTAAACAAATAATCTACACGGAAAAAGGAGCCACATTTACTTGAAGAAAAGAATATGATATACAAATAAAACACACATCTATATGAGGTTACCGACATCAATTTATTGAAATAAATAAAATACATCTATTTATTAAAATAAAATAGATATATGAGAGGTTATCGACATCAATAATGATGTTGACTAGTTAACATGTATACCTTAGAATCTAAGACGACACAGGAGTAGACTCGGTCGTCGTCGTATGTTGACTAGTTAACATGTATACCTTAGAATCTAAGACGACACAGGAGTAGACTCGGTCGTCGTAGTGTAGAACGTGTGGTTCATCTCATCTTATCTATCTTTCATTACAATAAATAAGCATCATTATAATAATATTTATTATGTTTTATCCAAAACAAAAAAAATGAGCGATTTTTGTTTAAGAAAAAAATATGATATACAAATAAAACAATCTATACGAGGCTACCAACATCAATTTATTGAAATAAATAAAATACATCTATTTATTAAAAATAAATATATATATGAGAGGCTATCGACATCAATAATGATGTTGATTAGTTAACATGTATATCTTAGAATCAAAGATGACACAAGAATAGACTCGGTAGAACGTGTGGTTCGTATCATCTTATCTATCTTTCATTACAATAAATAAGTATCATTATAATAATATTTATTATGTTTTATCCAAAACGAACGAGTTTAGAAGTGTTTTTTGAATTTCTAAATTAATGATATATTAAATAAATAATCTACATGGAGAAAAAGAGCGACTTTTTGCTTGAAGAAAAAAATACGATATACAAATAAAACATATCTATACGAGGCTACCGACATCAATTTATTGAAATAAATAAAACATATCTATTTATTGAAATAAATAGATATATGAGAGGCTATCGACGTCATGTTGACTAGTTAACATGTATACCTTATAATCAAAGATCGATAAAAGAATATACTCGGTCATCGTCGTCTAGAACGTATGGTTCATTTATATCTTATCTATTTTTCATTACGATAAATAAGTATCATTATAATAATATTTATTATGTTTTATCCAAAACGAAAAAAATAAGTGACTTTTGTTTAAGAAAAGAATATGATATACAAATAAAACACATCTATATGGGGCTACCAACATCAATTTATTGAAATAAATAAAATACATCTATTTATTAAAAATAAATAGATATATGAGAGGCTATCAACATCAATAATGATGTTGACTAGTTAACATGTATATCTTAGAATCAAAGATGACACAAGAATAGACTCGGTAGAACGTGTGGTTCATATCATCTTATCTATCTTTCATTACAATAAATAAGTATCATTATAATAATATTTATTATGTTTTATCCAAAACGAATGAGCTTAGAAATGTTTTTCGAATTTCTAAATTAATGATATATTAAATAAATAATCTACATGGAGAAAAAGAGCGACTTTTTGCTTGAAGAAAAAAATACGATATACAAATAAAACATATCTATACGAGGCTACCGACATCAATTTATTGAAATAAATAAAACATATCTATTTATTGAAATAAATAGATATATGAGAGGCTATCGACGTCATGTTGACTAGTTAACATGTATACCTTATAATCAAAGATCGATAAAAGAATATACTCGGTCATCGTCGTCTAGAACGTATGGTTCATTTATATCTTATCTATTTTTCATTACGATAAATAAGTATCATTATAATAATATTTATTATGTTTTATCCAAAACGAAAAAAATAAGTGACTTTTGTTTAAGAAAAGAATATGATATACAAATAAAACACATCTATATGGGGCTACCAACATCAATTTATTGAAATAAATAAAATACATCTATTTATTAAAAATAAATAGATATATGAGAGGCTATCAACATCAATAATGATGTTGACTAGTTAACATGTATATCTTAGAATCAAAGATGACACAAGAATAGACTCGGTAGAACGTGTGGTTCATATCATCTTATCTATCTTTCATTACAATAAATAAGTATCATTATAATAATATTTATTATGTTTTATCCAAAACGAATGAGCTTAGAAATGTTTTTCGAATTTCTAAATTAATGATATATTAAATAAATAATCTACATGGAGAAAAAGAGCGACTTTTTGCTTGAAGAAAAAAATACGATATACAAATAAAACATATCTATACGAGGCTACCGACATCAATTTATTGAAATAAATAAAACATATCTATTTATTGAAATAAATAGATATATGAGAGGCTATCGACGTCATGTTGACTAGTTAACATGTATACCTTATAATCAAAGATCGATAAAAGAATATACTCGGTCATCGTCGTCTAGAACGTATGGTTCATTTATATCTTATCTATTTTTCATTACGATAAATAAGTATTATTATAATAATATTTATTATGTTTTATCCAAAACGAAAAAAATAAGTGACTTTTGTTTAAGAAAAGAATATGATATACAAATAAAACACATCTATATGGGGCTACCAACATCAATTTATTGAAATAAATAAAATACATCTATTTATTAAAAATAAATAGATATATGAGAGGCTATCAACATCAATAATGATGTTGACTAGTTAACATGTATATCTTAGAATCAAAGATGACACAAGAATAGACTCGGTAGAACGTGTGGTTCATATCATCTTATCTATCTTTCATTACAATAAATAAGTATCATTATAATAATATTTATTATGTTTTATCCAAAACGAATGAGCTTAGAAATGTTTTTCGAATTTCTAAATTAATGATATATTAAATAAATAATCTACATGGAGAAAAAGAGCGACTTTTTGCTTGAAGAAAAAAATACGATATACAAATAAAACATATCTATACGAGGCTACCGACATCAATTTATTGAAATAAATAAAACATATCTATTTATTGAAATAAATAGATATATGAGAGGCTATCGACGTCATGTTGACTAGTTAACATGTATACCTTATAATCAAAGACCGATAAAAGAATAGACTCGGTCATCGTCGTCTAGAAAGTATGGTTCATTTATATCTTATCTATTTTTCATTACGATAAATAAGTATCATTATAATAATATTTATTATGTTTTATCCAAAACAAACGAGCTCAGAAGTATTATTCACATTCCTAAATTAATAATATATTGAACAAATAATCTACAAGGAAAAAGGAGTGACTTTTGCTTGAAGAAAAGAATATGAAATACAAATAAAACACATCTATATGACTTTTTCTATTACGTCCAGAAAGGTAAATAATATTTTTTTAAAAAAATATATATGATTTTTTTTTGAAGATATTATATAATTTAGTTAGTAAAAACCTTAATTGCTTAATATTATAATTTTTAATCAAAATTTGCCTCTTTCATTTACCCATGACATGAATACAAGTAAACGATGTTAAACCAAAGTAATTTACTTGTCATGAGAGATTAGAGCCATAATAATTAAACATCATTACCCTTTTTTTGGGTACATTTTAATTACACTTAATGGAAATTTTGCTATGCTTAATTATTTTAAACAATAGTTTAGCTCAAGTGAGTTTATTTATTTATTTGTTTATTCGAAGGTAGTCGTATCTTCCCTGCTTCGACTACATCAGGCAACTCCTAATTCTATCTTGCTCCGCCCCCCCACGTGTCAGCTTCGTGGACCCAATCGGGGACGGTTAGGGAGACAGGGAAGCAGGAACGGGATGGTGGACGTCTGCATCTTCCGCCCAATCGGGAGGGCGGTTCCCTGTTTGGTAAACTTGATCGGTCCACCCACCAAATGTTGGATCCCTTCCGCTACATCGCCACAGTTAATGAATTATATGCTTCTTAAAAGGGAATAAAAAAGAGAAGAAAAGAAAAAGAAAAAAAGGAAGCGAGAGCGAAGGAAGCGAAGCGGCGAGAAATCCGAAGAGAGAACTACTTCGCAGCTATATATATATATATATATATATGTATTAAATATATGTAATCGTAATTTCCGATCCACGCTCCTTCCGCTCGAGCGGCCCCGACGACACAAGGAGCTCGGATCAAACCGATGCGGACTTCCTCTGATTTTTCCAAGGTAGAAACCCTAATTTTCTTGCGCGAAATCTAGAAATATTTCGTCTTCCGATCATTTTGATTTAAGTAAAGGTTATTGGGAGTTAAAAGATCGCTTTTTTAAAACGATTTTCTTAGTGTTATATGTGATATGGTATATTTTGGCAGCTTGAACACGTCAACACCCCAAGTCAGAACCCTACGCCACACGTCCCATCCTAGGGGCTCGGGGCAGTGTCGTCTGAAGCACCATCAACCTTCGCGCCACAGTATAAAACCCCTGGTTGGCCTCCGGCCAAAGGGAGAAAAAAAAGAAGGAAAAGAGCAATCCCTCTTGTTACTAACTTGCTCGTCGGAGGGGCCACAGCCGGGTACCACCTGGCGGAGGCCATTTTGTAGGAGGGCCACCACTCATCGACGATGAGGGACTCGGCATGGGAGCGTGACTCGCTAGGCACCAAGGAATCGCCAATCAGTCTCGATCCCGACCAACGCCAACCAACACTCCTTCCCGAGAGCTCGGGCATCCCGTGCCACGCGAGCGTCCCAGCCTCCGAGATCTCCGATCGACATCCTCGCGGTGCGCCATCGAGCTACTCCGGACTAGAGAACGTCGATCAAGGCCCCTGCGCGAGGACCCGGTCGACCCCGGCAGCCAACTCAGCCGACAAGAGGCTCCCGATATCGACCCGTGGACCAGGCCGTGCTGATTCATTAGCCACGGCACATTTGTTCACCAATATTTTGGCGCTAGAAGGAGGGCATGTCACAGGAGCATCCCGCGGGAGCTCTCCCTGAGGGAGAACCACCGGCCGGTCACCCTTTTGTCGGGCCTAGAGATCAGCCCCTCCCCGTCCTTCGAGATGGGGGGATCCCGGCCTCAACGTCGAATCGCTACTAGCGCCTGTTCAACGACCCAAGGTTATCACCCCCCGGACTTACCACGAGACCCTCGGTCGTGTCGCCCGAGGCGTTCCTCGACCTGACCAAGCAAGTACAGGCAATGGCAGGGATGATGCATATACTCATCCCACTCATTCCCTAGATCCTGTGGCTAGCAGCTCCCCTGACCGACTCGACCCGACAAAGACCGAGCTAGGAGCAGGTCGAGGCGAGAGAAGTCCGAGACCAAACGACGAACCCGGGAGGTCTGCCCGAGCAGAGCATACCCGCACCCTACCGAATCACATTGCCCCGCTCTGAGCCTGACACCATATCGTCCGACTCGCCGAACGACTCATTCAGGATCCAGCTGTCCCGGGTTAACCAACGCTTGGACGAGTTCCAACGCGAGTTCCAGAAGTCGCGGAGCGAGTCGAACAAAGGCGGCTCAGGCGACTCCCATTTTACTTAGGAAATATAGGACAAGCCTGTACCCCTCAACTTCAGGCTGTCGACATTGGAGACATACGACGATAGCTCTGACCCTGTGGAGCATGTCGCGACGTTTCGGGCTCAGATGACCCTCTACGGCACCTCGGACGCCCTGATGTGTCGGGCATTCCCCACCACCTTCAGAGGACTAGCATTCCCGAGGGGCTTGAGGCCCTCAAGGCTCTTTTGGCCACTCATTGAGAAGCCACCCGCGACCATCCCTGAGATGCTCTAGCGCGCCAATCAGTACATCGCTACTAAAGCCCTAATGGCGAGGAGGCGCGAGGACAGCGAGAGGCCGAGGATGGAGCAAGTCCTAGGAGCGGCTCCGGCGCCCCCAGCGCAAGCTCGCAGGAGGCCCGATCAGCCCGAGTCAGAACCTACGTGGCCCCAATCAGCACACCACATGGCGTAATGGCACCGCTCATGACAAAGAGTCTCCCGCTGGTAGACCTAAGCCTGAGATAAACTACTCGACCAACGGGACCAGTCTCCTCTCGAGCCACATAGCTCGGTCCCTTGACCAGCGACTGTCCATTATCATCCTGCCATGATACCGCCCCTCGAGGACCGGCCGCCACGCCGGCCCAGCTCTTGCCCAAGTCGCTCAATGTTGGTTCCCGACTTGTGACTCGCCGGCCCAGCTCATTGCCCGAATCGCTCTAGATCGATTCTCGACTTGCGACTCGCCGGCCTAGCTCTTGCCTAAGTCGCTCCATGTCGATCCCCGACTTGCGACTCATCGGCCCAGCTCTTGCCCGAGTCACTCCAGATCGGTTCCCGACTTGCGACTCCCCGGCCCAGCTCTTGCCCAAGTCGCTCCATGTTGGTTCCCGACTTGTGACTCGCCAGCTTAGCTCATTGCCCGAGTCGTTCCAGATCGATTCCCGACTTACGACTCACCAGCCCAGCTCTTGCCCGAGTCGCTCCATGTCAATCCCCAACTTGCGACTCGCCGGCCCAACTCTTGCCCAAGTCGCTCCATGTCGATCCCCGACTTGTGATTCGTCGGCCCAGCTCTTGCCCGAGTCGCTCCAGATCGGTTCCCGACTTGCGGCTCACCAGCCCAGCCCAGCCCTTGCCCAAGTCGCTCCATGTTGGTTCCCGACTTGCGACTCGCCGGCCCAGCTCTTGCCTAAGTCGCTCCATGTTGGTTCCCGACTTGCGACTCACTGGCCCAGCTCATTGCCCGAGTCGCTCTAGATCAATTCCCGACTTTTGACTCGCCGGCCCAGCTCTTGCCCTACTCGCTCCATGTTGATCCCCGACTTGCGACTCGTCGGCCCAACTCTTGCCCGAGTCGCTCCAGATCAGTTCCCAACTTGCGACTCGCCGGGCCAATCCTTGCCCGAGTCGCTCCAGATCGATGCCCGACTTGCGACTCGCCGACACCAAACCTAAGCCCGAGGTCAGTTGCTCGGCCCACAGGTTCAATCCTTGCCCGAGTCGCTCTAGATCGATACCCGACTTGCGACTCGCCGGCACCAAACCTGAGCTCGAGGTCAGTCGCTCGGCCCACAGGTCCAATCCTTGCCCGAGTCACTCCAGATCGTTCTCGACAAGCGACCCGCTGACACCGAAACCTGAGCCCGAGCATAGTCGTTCGGCTCGCTATTCCAGCACCTGCCCGGGTCACTCCAGATCGCTCTCGACAAGCGACCCGTCGGCACCGAAACCTAAGCCCGAGCATAGTCGTTCGGCTCGCGATTCCAGCTCCTGCCCGGGTCGCTCCAGATCGCTCTCGATAGGCGACCCGTCGACACCGAAACCTGAGCTCGAGCATAGTCATTCGGCTCATGATTCTAGCTCCTGCCCGGGTCGCTCCAGATCTCTCTCGACAGGCGACCCGCCGGCATCGAAACATGAGCACGAGTATAGCTGCTCATAAGCCCGAGTCACACCTCGCGGTCGATCCGATGCCCATACCGCATCTCGAAACAACCTAAAGCTCGAGTCACACATCGCGGTCGATATGATGCATGTACCGCATCTTGAAACAACCTAAAGCCCGAGTCACACCTCACAGCCGATTCGATGCCCGTACCGCATCTCGAAATAACCTAAAGCCCGAGTCACACCTTGCGGTCGATCCGATGCCCGTACTGCATCTTGAAAATAACCTAACGCCTGAGTCATGCCTCATAGCTCTAATCGGGTCACCTCGCTCGTCGACTCGCAAAAACCGTGGTCCCTAACTCCGACCCGCGCCAAATCAGTTACTCGACCGACCAGGACGACATGCCCCGACTGCCCGAAGCACGGGGCGTTGCCCCCCCGATCGTCCCACGATGAGTCAAATCCGTTTTTCCTGCCTGAGCGATCAGCACCCCTCCAATTCAGGCATGCTTCCTGGCCCGTTAAGGACCCAACGACACGCCTCGCCAGGGGGGGGGGGGGGGGGGGGGAGAAGTGGTATGGTATATTTTGGCAGCTTAAACATGTCACAGCCGACATAGCACACCAAGTCAGAACCCTACGCCACACGTCCCATCCTGGGGGCTCGGGGCGGTGCCGTCTGAAACACCATTAACCTTCGCGTCATAGTATAAAACCCTTGGCTGGCCTCTGGCCAGAGGGAGAAAAAAAGAGAAGGAAAAGAGCAATCCCTCTCGTTACTAACTTGCTCGTTGGAGGGGCCACAACCGGGTACCACCCGACGGAGACCATTTTGCAGGAGGGCCACCACTCATCGGCGGTGAGGGACTCGGCACGGGAGCGTGACTTGCCCAGCACAAGGAGTCGCCAATCAGCCCCGATCTCGACCAACACCAACCAGCACTCCTTCTCGAGATCTCGGGCATCCCACACTATGCGAGCGTCCCAACCTTCAAGATCTCCGATCGACGTCCCCGCGGCACGCCATTGAGCTACCCCGGACTGGAGAACGCCAATCAAGGCTCCCGTCGTGTGGACCCAGTCGATCCCGATAGCCAGTTCAGTCGACAGGAGGCTCCCGACATCGACCCTTGGATCGGGCCGTGTTGATTCATTAGCCAAATGTGAGAAAGATCGCGTCTTTCCGTCGTGTTGATTGACGCTAAGGTTATTGGGAGGAAAAATATCGCTTTTTTTTTTTGGGACCATTTTTCGTGCTTTTTTATTATTTTTTTTTGGTGAGGGCGTTTTGATTTCAGGGCTCCGATCCGTTGAGATTCAAGTGTGGGGTTAGGGTTTTCTGGTACTTGGACCCAAGGCTGGAATTAGGTTTCTCTTCTTGCGTCTGATGGTTTTTCTTTCGTGGTAGTCTTTGGATTTTGACTAGGGTTCGGGTTTTCCTTCGGCACGACTGCTTGAGGGGCTACGTGCCGTTGCGGGATGGCGGACGGGAGGATGAAGGCTGTCGCTGATGATGATGAAAGAAGGGATGGCGACGACGAGGTCGGGCAGCAGGATGATGATGAGGTTGAAGAATTTGAGGAGCTGGAGCTTGGGCTTTCTCTGGGGCGTTGGGGATGCAATTCAGGGCTGACGAATGGTGGCAGCGATGATGGCGGAGAGCGCGACTGTGTCCTTCCCTTCCGGTGGAGAGGGGCATCGGGTGCTCATGGTTTTATGAGAGGCAGTCAGCTACTAGGCATTTCATCGCAAGACAAACAAATTTGAGGACATGGGGTGAGGAACTGGTGGGTGCGGTAGCTATTGCCTCAGGAAAGAGATGTTAGCTTGCCAGATGAAGCAGTTTTCGAGATGGAGAGAACTGGATCAGATATAGACAGGGATACTCAGCTCGAGCGGCCTAAAGTATTTGCTTCCCCGAAGTAAGTTCTTGTTTTGTGTTATCCTTGCCATCTAACCCCTGTCATGATTTCCATGTTTGAGTCGTCAAAAGTAATATATTTCATAAGTTGGTGCATTCATTTCGAAAGGTCTGTATTTGCTACTATGATCTTTTCATTCAAATGCTTTTCATGAAAATTCTAAGACGATTGATTCGGTAATTACTGTATGGAGTCAAATACTTGCAACATACCGACCACACCATAATGATATAATACTTGTATACCAATGTACCAATGTACCAATGATATTGGTTGGTACCGACATACTGAATATTTTCTGTAATTTTATGGTGTACAAGGCATACCATATTTTGAGACTCTTCTATAGGTACCAATATTGGTATTTTGAGCCGAGAGACCACTTTTCCACACATCTAAGCTAGTGGGAAAGCTCCAAGCTTATGTATAAGCTTAAACATCCCTTTCATGTATATGCCAGATGAAAGATTGTTGGACTTAGCAAGTTAATGCGATTTAGGATACAAACTCATGATTTGCTTTGATACCATGCTAATACAAGTAGTTGGATGTACTGCCATTTTTCCAATAGCTTAGATTAGTTCGGAAGGATCTAATTTATATTATATAAGCCCCACAATGTGCACCCTTATAACTAGGAAATTAGAATATCTAGGGAAATCAATACACTTGACAAAGGGCGAAATTGAGAAATGGTTTTACTAAAAAAATAGGAACACTTGTAGTGGTTTTGGTAGTGGCATAAGCTTGCTTGTGTTACCAGTCATCATATAATTCTGTGATCTACTTATGTTATCGAATCACATCTGACTTTTTGTCTTAGTGATCTATGGTATATGAATGGCAGAGAGAAAATTGGGTCTTTGCTACTGTGTTGAACATAAAATTTGTTGGCATCATCTTACACCTGCTTGTGTTAACAAATTGTCGGTCGTATTCAAAGTTCCTGATTGAACTGATTTTGATTCTAGTCATAGCAAAGTCCTGGAAATAAATGGGATGCTTCATGGTGGAAATCACTATACTTTTGTGTTTGCTATTTAAGCGTGTTTGTGTTCTAAATGGCTTTGAATGGTCCATGATGCTGTTTTGAATCTTATACAGCCCTAGTATGATGACTTGAAGGGAACAGATTAATTCTTTTCTCTCAGAAGAAATTTCTCAGAAGTCTTTCAAGTTTCAGAGATCCAATATGCATACGCTTGTATAGCGAAAGACTTCAGGTACTCAAACCGAAGACTCTCTTGAGTTTCTTCTCTATTGGCATTTCCATGCATGGTTAACCAACCAGAAAAATGAATCATATCCCACAAGAAGGAATTTGTCTTCAAGAACTTCTTTTGTTGGAGAATCGCTGCTATTTGCAGCTTGAATCGAGAACAAACTATAAGGCAACGTGGGCTTGATTATTTGGTTTTTGTGCTCGACAAAATCATGGGTTAGTCACTTTCGACAATGCTTTAGTTGTCACTCTTTATGGAGACATGTTATTGTCGCATCTTCCTCCGAGATGCTTAAACTTACATTAGTTGTGACTCTTCTTCTTATCTTGCAATTTCCACAATGAACCACAGCCTCTTCTTGATTTTGAAGTCTACATCATCTTACCATCCAATCCCATAGTAGGTACTTATCAATTTTACCTCTCCATGCTAATCATTATTAGTTTTATTTATAGGCAATTTGGATCTTGTAGACTTAAATACAGTGAACTTTGCTATCTAAGCTGAAATAATACTGAATGGCATAGCAGCTCTTTGGTCAAAGCAGAGTTCCAAGCAGGAGATTGCTCCGACATGGGCAAGATCACTCTAAAGGAGCTTCTCAGATTAGATATATCCTCTCTGCATAATATTGTTTTTTTTTTGTACCCTTTCCGTTTACAAATAAATTATAGACCATTTGCAGGCTTTGAAGGCATCTTTCAACACTTTTGCTGAAAGCGATCTTTCCTAATCGACCATACACTTTATGCAGAGTCATAATCAGTAATTCATGTCTTGTTTCTGTGGTCAACACCCTGCGAGTCATGTGAGTGGCTTGCTGTCAATTGGCATTGACGATATGGTAATTGTATGCATGACATTTTTTTAATAGAAAATTAACTATTACTTATTAAAAAACTATATGCATATTCGGATTGTATTCTGCGAGGAGATGTGCTTCGATATTTTTATTTCTCGAAACATGAAGAAATTTAAATACTTTGATTTTCCTTTGATATGGATATTGTAATAATGATATAAGTGTCAAGTTTGCGTTATCGATATAATTTGTATATATTTGTTGAGTTTGAGCGTATTTGAATATTTTGGATTCCAAGAGAATAAGTTTTAAGAAAGTCTTTAGTCGAAGTTGTCGGTAGCACGACGAAAAGCTCCAATAGTAATTATCATTCTTCTATCTAAAATTTTGTAAATCTCAAATTAGACGTAAAAGCTTTTATTATAATTAGTAATATAGTTAAAATTATGAGACAGTAATGAATAGTTTAAATTAGTATTAGTAGTCATCCCCTCAATAATGTTTCTATAAAGAAATAAATTAGATGCGACAGCGAAGTAGCAATGAAGCTGAGAATGGTTGTAGGGAATTAGAAGAAGAAATCTCAAGAAATAGGAAGATGATCTCAAAACATATTTCAAAAAAATATTTTAATTTTTAGATAAACATTTAAATCGCGCATCAATGTTCCTCTTCCTTGAATTCCTTCTTTTTTCGATAATTGATAAGTGCTTTTAGAGTATGCGATAGCCGATTATAAGTGTAGAATCGAACTCTCGACTTTAAAAAATAGAATAGAATTGAAGTAGTTGAATCTTATATACAATGATAGAGGTAAAGGTACCATTACCTAAATTTTTATTTTGTCTTTCCTATAACTTTATTGCCCATCTAATTCATTCCTATGCGCCTTTAATCTCGTATCGATAAAACTTGTTGTTTAATGAAATTTTTATCACCAAGCTTTGTCATTTGAAATAAAAATCCAATGATCGAGTTGCTTGTAATATGAATTTTTTTTTTTTTAACAAGGATTGGATGAAAACAATCTTATTGTGTTAAGGAATTCTAGAATGATTTTTAAAGAAGTTAGATATCAAAAAGTAGGTATTTAAGGTGTTTGGATTGATATATATATATATATTAACAATATAGATAGAGGAACTTGAGTAATTCATAGTTCTTAGAGGCAAAGATATTTGATCCTATAGTCATCTACTTTTTGATACCTAATTTGAGGTTGCCAAATAAGAGAAAATAAAAACTTCCAATTAGTAAATGATTGAGTGTTTTATTTTAAATCTCAAGAGTTATCCTATCATTATTATTGATAAGGATTTTGGCCTATGAAATGAATACATTTTTGACAGTGTGATGCTGAATACCCGAACCATCATTTTATTATTTTAATTATTATTCTAAAAAAAACTCTTTGGATATTATTGAGAATTTGTTTAGACATTTCATGTTCATAAGAAAATGAATAAGAATCGAAATTAACAGCAGAATTGATCTTTGACTGAGAGATGAGACAACATTTTGGCAAATAAATTTCTGATTTAATCTGTATCAATGTTCCACTGAGTTTACTTACACATGCCCGCCCACAACTTACATAGATCTTCCATCGAGCACCTATAGATTGAGATTCTAATACAGTATCTCTTTGTCAACGCTGGTCAACGGATGTTCTACAGTTGTCAACGCAGGTCGACGGACGCACCTCCTTCGCAGCTGGATGCACCGAGGATGCAGATCAAAGTCACACAGGCTGCACCTGCAATGACTTCCTCGCACCGGCAACTGGCAACCGTCGCAGAATCTTTGGCCAAACGGGTGGGGCGTCGACTGCGGCGACAGCCGGTAATGCAAGCACAGTTCTTGTGGAGGTCGAAGTCGCTGGCGTCGCAGCGGTAGTGGGAGCCGAAGCCCGGGCGCCGACAGCATCCGGAACAAGGGTCGCGTCGGCCCTGTCCATCGCTCTAGCTCTTCGCGCCCGGGAAGGAGAAGAGATCACAGGTATTTATAGACTCGGGAGAGGGAAGCAGCAAAGCAAGCACGTTTATCGAATTCATTTATTGCGCGGCCGCTGATGTCAGTGGCGTCGTTGACTTTTTTTTCGGCAGTGAATGCGTCTCTTGACTTGGACGTCGTCTTCGCGTGGAACACGTCGGTCACCTCAGCTGGACTTTTGATCTCGGACTATATTCTTCTGATTCATCGAATCATATTTCTCATGCTTTATCCAAAAACGGACGAGCAAACAATTGTTTTTTGGATTCCTTAATGAATGATATGATGGAGCATCGGATGATATCTCCAGGAACAGACGAATTCATTCATTGAGAGCCACCGATGTCAGTGACGGCGTTGACATTTTGGTCGTCGTCTTCGCGTGGAACACGTCGTTCATCTCATGTTAGCTTTGGATCTCAGACTATCTTCCGATTTCATCAAATCATAATAATATTTCTCATGCTTAATCCAAAACGGAGGAGCTCACAAGTGTTTGTAGGATTCCTAAATTAATGATATATTAATTTATTTGTTTATTTGAAGGTAGACCGACCTCCTTCGCCTCGGGATCATATCTTCCCTGCTTCGACTAGATCGGGCAACTCCTAATTCTATCTTGCTCTGCCCCCCACGTGTCAGCTTAGGTAGACCCAATCGGGGACGGTTGGGGAGACAGGGAAGCAGGAACGGGATGGTGGAGCCCGCATCTTCCGCCCAATCGGGAAGGGCGGTTCCGTGTTTGGTAAACTGATCGGTCCACTCAACAAATGTTGGATCCCTTCCGCTACATCCTCACAGTTAATGAATTATATACTTCTTAAAAGGGAATAAAAAGAGAAGAAAAGAAAAAGAAAAGGACGCGAGAGCGAAGGAAGCGAAGCGGCGAGAAAATCGAAGAGGGGGAAGAAGAGAGAACTAATTCGCAGCTATATATATGTATTAAATATATGTAATCGTAATTTCCGATCCACTCTCCTTCCGCTCGAGCGGCCTCGACGACACAAGGAGCTCGTATCAAACCGCTGCGGACTTCCTCTGATTTTTCCAAGGTAGAAACCCTAATTTTCTTGCGTGAAATAGAGAAAGATTTCGTCTTCCGATCGTTTTGATGAAGTAAAGGTTCTTGGGAGTTAAAAGATCGGTCTTTTTAAACGATTTTCTTAGTGTTATATGAATGCTGGAGATCGAGAAAGATCGCGCCGTTCCGTCGTGTTGATTGACACTAAGGTTCTTGGGAGGAAAAAGATCGCTTTTTTTTTTGACGATTTTTTCGTGCTTTTTTGTTTTTTTGAGGGCGTTTTGATTTCAGGGCTCCGATCCATTGGGATTCAAGTGTGGGGTTAGGGTTTGCTGGTACTTGGACCCAAGGCTGGAATTAGGTTTCTCTTCGTGCGTCTGAATTTTTTTTTTTTTCATGGTAGTCTTTGGATTTTGACTAGGGTTAGGGTTTTCCTTTGGCACGACTGCTTGAGGGCCTACGTGCCGTTGCGGGATGGCGGACGGGAGGATGAAGGCTGTCGCTGATGATGATGAAAGAAGGGATGGGGACGATGAGGTCGGGCGGCAGGATGATGACGAGGCTGAAGAATTTGAGGAGCTGGAGCTTGGACTTTCTCTGGGGCGTTGGGGATGGAATTCAGGGCTGACGAATGGTGGCAGGGATGATGGCGGAGAGCGCGATTGTGTCCTTCCGGTGGAGAGGGGCATCGGGTGCTCATGGTTTTATGAGAGACAGTCAGCTACCAGGCATTTCATCGCAAGACAAACAAATTTGAGGACATGGGGGGAGGAACTGGTGGGTGCAGTAGCTATGCCTCAGGAAAGAGATGTTAGCCTGCCAGATGAAGCATTTTTCGAGATGGAGAGAACTGGATCAGATATAGACAGGGATACTCAGCACAAGCGGCCTAAAGTATTTGCTTCCCTGGAGTAAGTTCTCGTTTTTTGTTATCTTTGTCATCTGTATCAGTTAAACTTTTAGTTTCTGATACATCTAACCCCTGTCATGATTTCCATGTTTGAGTCGTCAAAAGTAATATTTCATAAGTTGGTACATTCGTTTCAAAAGGTCTGTATTTGCTACTGTGGTTTTTTCATTCAAATGCTTTTCATGAAAATTCTAGGACGATTGATTTGGGAACCACTGCATGGATTCAAATACTTGCAACATACCAACCGCACGAGAATGATAAAATACTTGTATACCCGTGTACCAATGATATTGGTTGGTACCGACATACCAAATATTTTCTGTAATTTTCTGGTGTACGAGGCATACTATATTTTGAGATTCTTCTAGAGGTACCAATATTCGTAGTTTGAGCCGCGAGAGCACTTTTCCAGACATCTAAGCTAGTGGGAAAGCTCGAACATTATGTGTAAGCTTAAACATCCCTTTCATGTATATGTCAGATGAAAGATTGTTGGACTTAGAATGTTAATGCGATTTAGGATACAAACTCATGATTTGCTTTGATACCATATTAATACAAGCAGTTGGATGTACAGCCACTTTCCCAACAGCTTAGACTAGTTTGGAAGGATCTAATGTATAATATATAAGCCCCACAAAGTGCACCCTTATAACTAGGAAATTAGAATATCTAGGGAAATCAATACACTTGACAGAAATGCTTTTACTAATAAAAAGAGATAACATAAATTGAATTTCTTAGTATGTTTTGGGCATTACAAGTGGATTTTCTTTGTAGTACACGATTGGGTAGGAAGGGAATCCAAGTTGGAGGTGTTATACGGCACATATGAAGACCAAAGAAGTTTTGAGTAATTAGGGAAAAGGTGCTACCCACTCAGATTAAATGAATTATCTCTATTCTAAGCAGAATGTCTGACAAAGGTTTTCAATTACTTTCAGGTTTTAGAATTATTAAAGATCTTTGGTAAATCAAACTGACAATGTTTATTATGTACTGCAAATGATGGAATTTCCAGATACTTGAACATAAACTCATGTTGCCTGGTTAATTGAGTTTCATATGTGTTTCTTCATTGTCCCAGCAATTGAGATTTCAACCCTTTAAGAAGTTTCTCTATCACAACCTATTCCTCATTTACTTCGTTGATCTTGAACCACTAGACAAAAATGCTTAAACCCAAATTAATAGTATACCCATTATACCCTAGCTGACTTCTTATGTGACTAAATTGGATATTAATTGTAACAACCAAGTTTAGTTTGATATTGAAAGTGGGAAAAAAATTGAATTGACTTTTAGGTCATATGGGTCTATTACTATTAGCTTGAGTTTAAACATTTTGGATCACTGGTTCAGGTTCAACGAAGTAAATGAGGAAGTTATTCCATCAGATCGGATCTTGATAGATTGGTATTGGACATGCTGAGAGGCTAGTGTTAAAAAGAACTATCCATCGATGAGGTGAAGGGCACGACGTGAATCCACTCGAGGCCCCATGTACATCATGCTACGGTCTGATTTAGGTCTACGATTGCGTCTCGACGAGGACGTGAAGCCCTTAAGTGAGGGAGTTTGTAACATCCCTGGTTAGTCTCACATCGCATGTGAAATGGGTAAAAATAATCTCACATTGGAAATGAGTAAAGATTTGGATTGATATAATAGTCCAAGAATGCTACTATTTACTTGGGTTTAAGCATCTTGGGTCACTTATCCTAACAGATTGAGCATGGTATTCTCACTTCAATTTGGTTGATTTTATATGATATCCTTCTATCTCATTTTTTGTTCTAAGATTTATGACTATCATACTGCTTTTTATTATTTACTTGAAGATTGTGATTAAACAATTTTACAACTATTATACACTAACGGCAAACCTCTCATAATTATGCTATCCAAATTTCAATATTTTTTAATCTGGAACCTGCTCCCTGTTCCTAATACATCCTTCCTCTCATACTGAATAATTTGTTTCCCTTTCAAATTTCCTTCTTATAAAAGGTCCCCCTCACTAATATTGCATTTGCTAAATAATGTATGTCTTTTTCCATGTCCTGTGAACTTCTGAGAGATGCCTTTTTTCTTTAACTCTAGTTTCTCAGTAACGTGCTTCCTTCTAAGGCACTCCTATGCGAAAGCTCCCCTTTCTTTATTATTGCCTTTGTCAACTGATGTGTTTCTCCAGTCTTATTAACCTCTTAGATACCTGTGCTTTTTCTGTTGGGGGTGTTGTAAATCACAAATTTATTTAAGTGGATATCTCAGGAGATTTCATGCCTCCTATTTATTATGGTTAAAATATGTCATTTGATGGCCGAGGATGGTTATGAACAAGGTCTCATCTTTGATCCGTTAGGAGTTGGATTTTCACCTTAATGTGACTTTATGACTAGTTCATCTTTTATTTTGTGTGTTTCATGCAGGTTTCCATCTTCTTCAGATGCTGAAGTAACTGGTCAACCTGCAGTTGTCGATTTTATGTCTCAAAATTCATCAGCATTGTCTGAAAATGAGGTGGCATACTATTTGAACCTTTTTCCTAATGATGATGCTGTTGGAAGGACTAGTGACTTTAATAACAGGGCAAGTTCTTATGAAGATATGTCAAGTATGAGAAACACTGAAGATCTAGAAATTAGGATGGATCTTTCAGATGATCTATTGCACCTGGTATGTCCAACCTAACCATTTGATATTTATGGTTGCTGTTGATTGGTTGCAAGTATAAACATTCATTTGTATGATTTTCAGATTTTTTCTTTTCTGGGCCAAAAAGATTTATGTAGAGCAGGAGCAACCTGCAAGCAATGGTTAGTGGCTAGCACACATGAGGACTTTTGGAGATGTTTGGAGTTCACGAGCACAGCAATCTCCCCGCAGAACTGTATGAATTCTAATATAGTGTACTTAGTACAATTTGGCAATCATTTGCATCATTAATTGAGAAAATCTGTGACTGCAGCATGTGTTTATTTTGTGTTATTTCTGATGCACAGTACAAATGGCTGTTGCAGCAGTTATTTGACGAAACTATCAGTAAAATTAATTTTGATCACCTTTTGTTAGTTTGAATCTGACCAATTCTTTGCTGAATATCCATGGGGTGCTTGCATACCATTGCTAATATTCTTGGGGCATTTGCATAGCATCACAGTGGAAATCAGATCATGCATATTTGACTGTGTGAAACTTGAAATTGATAATTGATTGCTCATAAATTAGATTCTTTCAGATGTATTCTTTTTAGTTTCAAGGTCATGTAGCCAAGAACTGAGCATTTAATAAATGAGGGCCGTTAAAAGTGCATTTGATTAGAATCTAAGTACCATAAATTATAAGTATTGTGGGGCATATGTGGGCCTTGATGTTCTTGATCAACAAGAGAAAGAACAAACGCTTGCTAGCTGTAAATTTGATTTACATATTGATATCTAACATTTCTATTCGAACATATCAATAAATCATATCACTGCTATGGGATATGGAGAATTCAATACTCCGCTAATGACCTTACTGGAGATGTCATGTAGAGACCAAACCCCAGGGCATGAAGATGAGCCCGTGGACAATCCATCATCCAAATGATAGTGTTATTTGCGGCATCCTGTTGTACAACTTCTCGCTGAATGTCCAAGTTAAGTGTAGATTTGGAAACCGCAATGAGTGGTTTGAAACGTCATCCATCTCAGCGAGAAGTTAGAAGAGAGCTAGGAAGCTCTGGAAGTTGTATTATAAATCCACAGTGTGATATGGAGCTTCAAGACATTGACAACAATTGTGAGGTATCACTATTAATAACATTAATAGTGAGCTGTATATTAACATTAATAATAACATTAGCAAAAACAGCAACAACAAAAAAGAAAAGAAAAAAGGACACCAATAGTGAGCTGTATATTAATATTTGAGGTAGGCTACATGAATTCTTTCCTGCCATGAGCGCTGCAAAGGCATCACTATTAGTGAAGCCATTGTATGAAAGTAAAACTCTTTGTTCAGTGTTTTTGGCTAGTAACAGCTAATGGCCATAACTAGTTCTTTCAATTCGTTAGTCGGAATCTTGTCATGTCTTTTGGAAGCCTGACTTAGTGCTTGTATGAACTTCCATACTATCTTTTAGAGCCCATTCTCGTTGCTGTGCTGATGTCTTCATTGACTTACAGTTATTGCCATATGTCGCCGATACCCAAATGCCATGGCGTTGACCATGGCTGACATTCTGAATTCCAATGCGCTTGTCATTGAAGCAATGGCTTCACTCAGGTTTAATTAAGTTTCATGTCCTTGAACGGGTGTTTATTCTTGCTACTACCATTTACTTTTTCTGTTCCTGCTGATGTATAAAAATGTGTACTTGTCCAGGCATCTTGGAACTTTGATCTTAAAAAAGGGTCAGTTTGGTGATCGGTTTTTCCATGCCTTGACGGATTGTCCTGCATTAACCAAATTGAGAATTCACGATGCATCTCTTGGCAATAACATTCAGGAGATCACTGTATATCATGATAGGTTACATGATCTTCAATTTGAGAAATGTCGCGTTTTCCGGATTTCTATCAGGTAACTACACTGCTGATTAGTCATTAATGAGCATATTGTCGTGTGTCAACTATGTTCATGTAAGTTGGCTTGTTACAGATGCCCTCAGCTTCAAATATTGTCTCTCAAGCGCACCAGCATGGCACATGTTTCACTTAGTTGCCCACAGTTACGTGAACTGGATTTAACAGCCTGTCATAAGCTTTCTGATGCTGCGATTCGATCAGCTGTTACAACATGCCCCTTGTTGGGATCATTAAATATGTCATCTTGCTCATGTGTTACGGATGAAACACTACGTGAAATCGCTTATGCTTGTCCAAATCTGTGCATTCTTGATGCTTCATATTGTCCAAATGTCTCATTTGAGGTTAGTTTTGTGAATCCTGATCGTCTGCTGCTGTAATTTATCCTAACTGTGGTGATTATGTGCTTACGTTCTTGTGCTTTTGTGGGAAGTCTGTAAGATTGCCAATGTTGATAGACTTAAAACTTGATAGCTGTGAGGGAATAACCTCAACATCTATGTCTGCATTATCGTATAGCCACATGCTGGAGGTTTGATCTTATTCCATTGTTTTCTTCTTTCAACAAATTTGTTTTATTTTTTTGTTGCTGCATTTACACCAAAATTCCTTATCATTTCAGGCATTACTGCTTGATAACTGTGGCCTTCTGACGTCTGTCTCACTGGATCTGCCACATTTGCAGTCTATTAGTCTTGTACACTTGCGCAAGTTAGACTCATTCTCCTGTCCTTTTCCTTATTTAACTCCTCTCTCTTAGTGACTCTGTCTTTAGATCCTTTCCTGGGTTGTTTTCTTTTGTTGGATTCTAATTCTGCTAATGCTTTAGATTTGTTGATTTGAATCTGCGGAGTCCTGTGCTTCAATCTGTAAAAGTTTCTAGATGTTCGGCTCTTCACCGAATTAGTATTACATCAAGAGCAATTGACGTAAGTTTTTTTATTTCATGAGACTACTATATTACTGTCGCATTATTTTGGTTTTTTGGAAGTTTTATTAGATGTTGATTATTGTAATGCAGAAATTAGTATTGCAAAAGCAAGAAAGTTTGGCTACATTATCATTGCAATGCCACAACTTGCAAGAGGTGGACCTTAGTGATTGTGAATCTTTAATGAATTCTGTTTGTGAGGTGTTTAGTGACGGAGGTGGTTGCCCAATGCTCAGGTCATTGGTTCTTGACAATTGCGAGGTTTGCAGACATTTTGTTTCTTAACTACTACATGATTTTTGGTCCCCTCCTTTTATGGGTTTGTTTATTGATGTCTAGGGCCATGAATATGTTTTGCCCAATACTCCAGTTCTCTGTTGTGATTTGTGCCGAGGTTTAATTGCTTTGGGTGCAAAGTTAAAGTGATTTTCCATTATGAGTTTGTTCGATTTCTTAAATAATAAAGGGTTGAACAGAGACAAGTACATGCTGGGAGTTAGATTATTAAAGAAAAAAAAGCCTTTAATCTATTAGTTAAAGCAATAATCATGGTTCTGAATTCTGATATTGTCTCTATTAGACATAATTGATTCTTCTATACGTGGAACGGAAGTTTATATCCTTTAATCACATTATGGCTTGATCATAAATATAGCAACCATATTGATTATTATTTCACACATACAACCATTGCTTCTGCTGCAGTGCTATATATTATATATCACTGTTCATGATGCCAATTACTGAAAGCCTTGGTTTCTGCTGCTGTGCTGACACACTGCATTAGTCCTGGGCCATATTGTCGGCAATATATTATTTCAAGTTTCCCAGTCCAAGAACTGAAATGTTTTCATGTTTTTGTTCGTAATTGCTATCTTATTATGTTTTTGGCTTTCCAATGTTTTCGCATGTGAATTCTGTTATAACACTTTTGAAATGTGTGCTGAATTTATCTATTTCTTGATAAATTTTATTTTCAGAGGATAAGTGATGTTGGACTGAACAATAGTTCTCTATTGACTCTGTCTCTTGCTGGTTGCCATGCTATGACTAATCTTGATCTATCATGTCCGAAGCTTCAAAAAGTAAATCTTGATGGTTGTGATCATCTTGAGAGAGCTTCATTTTGTCCAGTAAGTTGGCTTCACATTTTCATTTAATATACTGGACATGTATACTGTGGTAAGAAGATAAGGGGTCGTGTAAAATTTTTTGTAGCTGTGGATAATATTCTTGGCTATTTGTGGCTAATTTGTGGGAGTTCATCTATTTAGCTCTGGGAGTTTCTCTACAAATATTCTTGTCCAGATATATGTGGTTAAGAGTTCTGGGACTTGTTGACTTTGAACAAATCTGCATATGATTGACTGTGAATTCTATGAATACTGATCTGCATATGTTTGACTAGTACTGGAGTGGACTTGGACGCTATGATGCTTCCTTGGAATATGTTCGCATATTGTGTTACTTGTGAATCACATCATTTTATTTTCTTAAAGAAAAAATGCTAAAAGAACAAAATGCTAACTGGACATTGTAATCATGAATGACTAAATTCTGCATATTGGTGCCTTTCCTGCCACTGGATGGAATAGTATGTGCCATCAACATGGTCTATTACATTATTGTGCCGGTACATGCAAATTACAAACTGAACAAAGAAAAAGAAAATATACGGTAAGGGATACAAAATTGATTCTCACATGCCTTCCTACAGACTCAAATTGATCTGACACATTGCATCTGAAGGAGGTTGGCATGATTATTGCTGAGACTCTATCTTCACGACTCTTAATCTTTGGATTTTTCAAAACCAAATCAGTTCTTACTGGACTAATGACCAAATCAAAGCCTTAGCTGGTCATTTAAATGGATAAGAAACATTTTTGCGTTGCTTTCTTTATTTGTGATTCAGTTGTAGACTGCCACTTCCTGGTGTGCAGCAGAATATCAATTTATGGTGGACATTGTTTACATTAATTCTTGAAGTAAAATGATGTAAATACAAAAACACATGGAGAAGATAGAGGCCTACCAGAAATTGATTTCGGTGGGTAAGATTTAATTCAGACATCCAGGATAATGATGGAAATCTTGGAACTGGATAGATAGGCAGTAAGAAATTAAGATGTAATCAGGGAAGGAACTCAGGCTTTTGATGGGTGACAATGTGAATGGAGAGAAAAAAATATTATTTATTACTGGCCATTGAAACACACTGGTCCAAGTTACTTTGGAACACTTATCATATTGTTTTTTATGTTATGCTTGATTGTATTATTATTATTTTCATAATATTATGTTGCTAGCAGCATCTTAGTTTCTCTATATAAGCTGTCATCTGCATTTTGTTTCTATTTAGGAGTGTTATCTATGGTTGTTAAGTACAATATTAGCAAGAATTTTTTCCTTGATTACTTCTGCTGTAATTGATTTTTTTTATAGCATTTAAGTAAATTTTGCATTGTGCATAAACCTATTTGTATGTATTCAAGTTTGTGTATGTTAGTCAGCTGAATTATCTTTTAGAGTTTTTATTACTGTTATTTAATAAAACTAGAAATATTTCTTATATATAATTTGCTTGAGTACTGAGCACAATTTTATTTTAAGGTGGGTCTGGAGTCCCTTAATCTGGGGATCTGTCCAAAGCTAAATGTTCTTGTTATCAAAGCTCCAAAAATGTCACTGTTGGAACTTAAAGGTTGTGGTGTTCTGTCTCAAGCATCAATTCATTGCCCTTCTTTGACATCATTGGATGCTTCCTTCTGCAGGTCTTTTGCCATCTCTTCTCATGTTTAATTTGTCATTCTTATTCACAAGTAAGCTGATTGATATGTCTTGTATATACAGACAATTCATGGATGAATCATTGTCTACAACAGCGGCTTCATGCCCTCATATTGAATCTTTGATCCTGTCATCATGCCTATCCATTGGACCTGTCGGGCTATCTTCTTTGCACTGGCTTCATCATTTGACCCTGCTTGATTTATCTTACACATTTCTGATGAATTTACAACCGGTTTTTGATACTTGTTCACGGTTAGTGGTAAGTTTCTTGGAAATATTTTTTATATGATATCTTAAATTCATTGGTATTTCATTTCGATTTTTAAAATTTACCCTCTCGTGACTTTATTGCATTTAATTTGCATTGTATGGGTTATTGTCTATCATGTGAACTTTGATGTTGGTTAATCTTCAACAACAATTGGCTACTATTAGGACTAGAATTATTGTGGAGAATGAGGCAGAAACTGTTAATTGTGGAACATTGTAGGCAAGTTAACATTGACTATTACTTTTTAAGCGGACAGAGATGGAATATATCTTGTAGAAACAGCTTACCTTTGCAAATTATAAATTTGTAAGGCTCTGTTATCGTATGCTAGGGTTCACGACACATAAGAAAATATAGATAAATGTAGGAATTTTTTTTTTTTTTGTGTGCATGCACCTTTTTTGTTTTTTTAAACAACTGTTGTGTTCCTTATGACCATCTTTTCTGGGAATAGAGCAGCCAAATAAAGATATTGTTGGAACTTTTACCTTTTACTTATTGCAAAAATAACTGCACTTGTATCTCTGAAAAATTGCAGCCAGCCCATAGAATTAGCTGAGTTGAAGGCTTCTTAAATATTCAGCAAAATTGGCTTTGTCTATAAATTACAAATGAAAAAAGGTTCTACCAAATAATGTGAAGACCAGAGTAGATCTAGATCCCAATTGACTTCAACCTAGGTCGATTCACAAAAAATAAAGCTGCATCAGCATACCTTGAGATCAACTATGCTTGAATATTATTACATAATATGCCTTTCTTTATGTAATAAGGCAGATAGTTTTCTGGACCATTTTCGTATCAGCATTATTTGTCACGAAGTTTCAGGGACGTATGGAAAGCAATCTAACTTGGAAATTCTACCTACAGATCTTAAAACTTTCAGCTTGCAAGTTTCTTACAGATTCTTCCCTGTATGCTCTTTATAAAAAAGGCGCACTTCCTACCCTTCGCGAGTTAGACTTGTCATATTCATCTATTGGACAGTCTGCTATAACAGAGCTTCTTGCTTACTGCACAAATTTGGTTCATGTGAACCTGAATGGTTGTGTGAATATGGTCGAACTTGTTTGGCGTTCAAGGCACAATTCATCTAATATGGCAGTTGATACCTTCTCATCCAATTCGATATCAGTTCAAAATGATGGGGAGGGTTTTAAGAAGCCAGAACATTTGCTTGAGTTTCTTAGTTGTACTGGATGCCCAAGAATAAAGAGAGTTTATGTTCCTTCTACAGCTAATTGTTCCCATTTATCTAAAATAAATCTTAACCTATGCACATATTTGAAGGAGGTGGATTTATCATGCACCAACCTCAGCATACTGAATTTGAGGTTAGTGTCCCTTTTCTAAAGGTTTCCTTGTTATTTTTTGAACTTTGTCATTTCCTATCGCTTATGTGGTTAATAAATTTGCTGATTTTCCTGTATTTTAATTATAGTTACTGCAGCTCCTTGGAAATCTTGAAGCTCAATTGTCCAAGGCTAAACAACCTACAGCTTCTGGTAATCTACCTCACGATTATAACATTACCATGAAAAGAATGTGGTTGTTGGCTTTTCAGTGTAGTTTTATTAGGAAAATTCTAGTATCAAAACTTGAATGTAGATGACTGAGAAACACAAACAGCCAAGTCAATCCCCCTCTGTCTACAGACGATTGAATGTTTCTTAATGTCAACTTGAATATCGAGATTACAACCAAATGAAAAAAGGTTGATCATAAAATTCACTGTTAGGGATGTCCAGCATATTGGTATTTTCTGCATTGGTATGTCATGTCCATATTCTGACTAGGTTAAATCGAAAGTAAGACATCCGGTTGGCATGTTTCGTATTATCCTGTACCACCCACCGTTCTTGTGGAAATTATATGATGTGATATGTGACTTGTTCTGTTCTCTGTGTGGCATAATGCAACATGCATATTGCATTCAGGTGCAGATATCAAAAATGTTTTTCAGGCTGATTTAACTGACATTTATTCATTTCTGCCAAAACTTTTTTTTTTCAGGCCTGCAGCATGCTGGTAGAGGAAGAATTAGAAGCTGCTATATCACACTGCAGCATGTTGGAAATCCTCAACATCCACTCCTGCCCAAAGGTGCGGTTGCTTGCTATCTATGAATCTGGTGACAGATTTTATGATGTCGAATAGCATCAGATAAGCATTATATCTGCTTAGGATCAAACCTCACTATTATACAATCTACATTTGTTCTTTTTTATTGGACAGATATACATCGAGGATTTCGAGAGGTTAAGAATTGTCTGTCCGAGTCTCAAACGAATCCATTGCAGCCCATTGATGTAGCACATGTCCCCACTTCAACAGCCAAGTTATATATATATATATCTACCTTCAGATCCTATTACGCTAAGCGGACTCCTCGTACTTTTTAAGGATTTTGGTGCTCTTTTTGTACAAAAAAACCCAAATTTTCTCCTCCTTCAGGATTGTGGTAATGCACCCGCCCGGGACTGGCATTGACACATTGAACCAACACATGCAGCATTTTTGTGTGTTATGTTTTGTTAATATTAATATTTGTGATCGGACGAGCTTGGACTTTGTATGAATTGTTGCCCATTCTGTTCTATTAATGTCGGTTTTGGTATTAAATTTTCATCAGCATCAAATTCTTTAGTAGCTTTCCATGATATGTGATGTTTCAAGATGGCTTCTGGATTGTGTGTATTTTATGTTGTTTGGTATTTTGCTATAACAGCTACAATATTAACTTAGATGACATGATGAGCTTTCGCTATAATACTATTGATTCTTAGTTGCAGGAGCACTTATTTGGTCTATTTTGGAGGTTTACCAGTGCCATTTCTTTCCCCCATTTTCCCCATTTGTTTTGTATTGAGTATCATATTCAAGGTGAGTGAACTCTTTAACAAAACTTATCATCATCATCATCATCGGATCAATATTTAAGATGTTTTCAATTTAGTATCATTAGTGGTATTTCTTCTGTTGTTGTCCTTTTGCTTCCTTAAAATCCTCAGTATGCATATACATATACAAATGTAGCATGATTCGCATGCTCTTCCTCTTGTGAATTGAGGTGGTGCAGTTCGTGATGGATGCAGAAAACAATGGCTGCATCGTTGTCTCACAGACCATGTATTCCATGCATGCAGATCCAAGCATCACGTAGACTGCATCCTCGTCTACGTTCATTAATTGCCAAGAGAAACTATTGGTATTGCAATTAAACCCTATTCACGTAATCTTCTCAAAAAATAAAAATAATAATCATAAACCATTTCGAGATCTAAAGTGATTTAGTCGTTGATACACACACAGACCAGCCGAGCCAGTCGCACAACCAGCGAGTTGCCGCCGCCGCTGCTAACCCTGCCCCGGCGGTCCTCGGTTCTCTCTTCTGCTCCTCTGCCGATAACGCGCCGCCTGCAGAGAGGGTATAAGTCGGACAGCACCGCGAGCCACTCGTCGATGCACGCCCGGAGGTACACATGCCCGCACCGCCAGCTCCTTGCTGCAGGAGCACCTGGCGTTGGCTACCGGGGACCTGTGATGGTGACGGAAAGGTGCATCAGATCAGCGTGGCGGCGCCCCCTATGCGGGCAGCGGTGAAGGGCCACGAGGAGGGAGATGGTGATGGGAAGGAAGATGAAGAAGAGGAAGAAGAAGGCGGCGGACTGGTCGTCGGACTGCGCATCAGAGTCGATCTGGGGCTCGTCTTTTACTAGCCTGGAGAAAGATAGCGACATGGATTCCCACAGCCCCATGGCTTCGGGAGGGGACGGTCATGGACATGCACGCACTGATGGATGGAGTCTGCAAAGCGAGCTTAAATAGGTTTGTCTGCTCCTGTGAGATCGAAGAGTTTTGAGTCAGGTGGTGATGAAACCTCAGTCGAAGTCAAAGACGGAGGAGACCCGACGGAGGGGGATGTCGCCTCTCCTGTTGGATTTGACGACCAATCATGTGGAACCCGCTGAGAATCAACCAATCACTAAATGACACGTAGTGGAAGGACTGTGTCGGGACGGAACGAGGAACACCGCACGATCCGCCTCATCCTCATTGGACGTGTTGAACCCATTGGGTGGTCTGGATGGAGATTCCGTGTTGGACACCAACACGGTTCAGCTTTATCTTCGTGAATTGCACAGCCAATCTGAAAGTGGGACCCGGGGCTGAACGGGTGAAGTAATTTTTATTGCGATTAGATCTGCATCGTGTCTTGACTTATGCAGAGAATCACAGTGAGTTATCATAGTCTCGATCTTTTAGGATTAAGCACGCGTACAGAGGAGGAAGGGGCGTAAAAGCGATGGAGGGGGACGGCGGAGGCGGCGGGTTGAGGGAGGAGGCGGGGGAGCCGCGGGATGCGCGGGTAGTGAAGGAGCTCCTCCGGTCGATGGGGCTGGGGGAAGGGGAGTACGAGCCACGGGTGGTGCACCAGTTCCTGGAGCTCGCCTACCGCTACGTGGTCGACGTTCTCTCCGACGCTCAGGTGTACGCCGAGCACGCCTCCAAGACTGCCATCGACCCCGACGATGTTCGCCTCGCCATCCAGTCCAAGGTCAACTTCTCCTTCTCCCAGCCCCCGCCCCGCGAGGTACGGTCCCCCCCTTCCCTCCCCTCCCAAACCCCTTAACCCTAATTCCACATCGCCGCTCGATTTCACATCGAGCCCTCGCTCTCTCGACGAATGGAACGTTTTCTGGGCTTCTTCGAAGCGATTGTTCTGTAAAATGTTTCGGCTTTCTGGTTCTGAGACTCGGAGAACGAGTAATTTCTAGGGTTCTCTTCTTTCATGAGTAAATTGGTTCAAGATAGCATCTTGTAGAATATGCAAGCAGTAATCCTGTGTTGCATCAACGAATTGTAGGTGTTACTTGAGCTGGCGAGGAGGAGAAACAAGATCCCGTTGCCCAAGACAATCGCACCGCCAGGGAGCATACCCTTGCCACCGGAGCAGGACACTCTCATCAGCCCCAATTACCAGCTACTGATACCGAGGAAGCAGCCTCCTCAGGTTGAAGAAACAGAGGAAGATGTCAACGGTTCTAATGTAAACCCTACCTTAGTTGCCAATTCGTCACAAGAGCAGCAAACCTTACAGAGAGTGTCCTTCCCTCTGTCTTCAGCAGCAAAACGACCAAGGTGATGACGACTTGACAGTTCCAAACCTTCAGGCACTGAAGCTGTGATGAAATCTGTATCTCAATTAGACAGGTCTAAAAACCTACGATTGTTCTGTGTAACTTGTCATGTTGGACCATATGAACTTGTTATTATCAATTCAAACTAGTTTGAGGAAGAAGACAGATTCTTGTGGTCTCATGTCTGGGTTGTCTAAAGGAACAAAGAATATGATCATTCCATCTTCATCAAGAAGGCCATTTGGTGCATGGTTCATCACCTTCACCTCAGAGACATTTAACCTATGGTGTATGTATGAATTCACTCCACAAGCAAGATATGGAAGCTCCTGCAGCATGCATATATCAATGGAGTCGATTACCAGAAATCACACAACACAGTCTTTTCCTGTTTTCACTCAGATGGAAATGCAGAGAAAAAAAGGCTTAAAATCATGCAGACATGCTGCAAAAGGAGATTTCTTTTCCTTTTTCACATATGTTTTTCCTGTCTGTGAACTAGTTACAATGTACAAGATCATCGAGGAGCCGATCTTTTTTTCCGGCTACAATTGGATCTAAGCTCCTGCTCACAATGGTCTGTGAACAAACTTTCCTATACACAGCAATAACTACAGATATGGATTAGCTTCTTCTGCTTGGTTAGCCTGAGTCAGCAAATGAATGATACACTACATTTTCCTTCTATAACATGGTAAGGATCCGATAGGAGTATGGCGGCAAGTGTTTTTTGTATTTTTTGTATTCTTTTCTGAGAAGAATGGCTACTGTTAGTACAGAGACAGATCAGCTTCTCCGGTTGCCCTGACCGAAACAGTCAGTCTTGGTCATACATGCGCTGCATTTCCTCCCTATACTCCGTCAATGATCTGTCTGAAATGGCTGGCGTTAGCTCCACCAGATCGCCCATCCGCAGCTTCTGGTTAGGGTCATTGACGGGCTGATTGTTCAACCTTGGCCTCAGCTCTTCTTTCACTGTGAAGCCATACCCAGGACACCGAGCACTCCCTCGCCCAACTCTCTCCGGGAGATCCATCACCGTTGAATCTGTCGGCAACTCCTGTATGGTCATCTGGAATCACAAGCTATCACATTAGAGGAATCACAAGCTATCACATTAGAGGGATGAGTAGACCATTTAAAGAACAGCAGATGATGCTCGTGAATACCAAAAATCACAAATATGAAGAATGATACATTTATCACCTGTGAGTTCACGAGCAGCTCACCTTCTCATTTTCGAGTATGATGATGAAAATGGGTCCGGTATAGTCACATTGTTGACTGTAGAAGTAGGGACAGCTATCAGAGTGAGAAGGAAATGGGCATGGAGGCCTGATTGAATCATCATCACCGAATGACGACGGACGGTCTATGTTCAAAGCCTCACATTGCCACGACACAACCCATCTAGCCCATTCTACTATTTGAAGAACAAACGAAGAATGCTGATGATCACCTTCCTTGTATCTCCAGTGGGCAGCAATTCCAAATTCTGCCTGCAGATGCATTGCTTTAGTTCGAATCTGAACCTCCAAAGGACACATGTCTTGAGTTAGAACAACAGTGTGAAGAGATCGGTACCTGCATTATGAAACTCAGAAAGAGCCCAAAAGATTGGGAAAGAAAAAGGAAAAAAAGATGGCCAAGTTTCACCATCTACATACCCATTGTGCTTGGGATGCGCTATGTAGTCTTTGAAACTCCCCGGAGCTTCAGCCCACAAGTCATGTACAATACCTAAGGCTGTATAACAATCTTCCTCATTCTCGACTATCAGACGTAGCCCATGTTTGTCATGAATCTCATCCATCGTTTGATTCTTCCTATGGATAGGTTACATAAGCATCAATGAAAAAAAATTCCACCTATATTTACCATAGACAATACCAAAAGATCATTCTTTTCTTTTACCAAGTAATACAAAATTGCGATCTTGAAATCTTAGTTCTACAGGATCTACTTCAGGACTTATTCTGCTAATAAACCACTTCAGATAAGCTACTTAGATATTTAGTATTTTTATGTATCATGCTCTTACAAGCAAAACTGAAGCACATCAACTCATATATGGAGGAAGACAACTTACTTTAGCATTTTGGAGTAAATACCGTACAAACTCTTGCATCTCCCTGACAGAAATTGATAAGAAATGCCTCTATCCTTCAGGGCTTTCTCTAGTGTTTTTATGGCAGATGAAATCATGGCTTCATCAAAGGACTTGAGAAGTTTGAGTGATAACTTTTTGTACTGCTCTGGATATAGATGCTTGAAGCACAAATTTTCAAGTTGCTCCTTCCAACTTGAGATTCCCAACCTGTTGGCCAAGGGCACAAAAATCACCAATGTTTCCTTTGCAAATCTCTGTTGTTTAATCATTGGCAAAGCATCCAATGTCATCATGTTGTGTAATCTATCAGCCAGCTTTATAAGAACTGCCCTAGCATCTGTCATTGCAAGGAACATTGTCTGTAGTCTTTCAGCTTCAACAGTTCGATTCGCCGTGTTGTTCAGACGAGCAAGTTTACTCAAGTGGCTTAACTTTGAGACCTGAAAACATGATCAGAGACAGCATTTAGAACTCACCTTCAATTTTACAAAAGAGAAAAAAGGGGGTTACATAATGATTCATCCAAATATGAAATAGTCAAGTCATTATAGATCGAAGTCATATTCAAATTCTTGCCTGTATTACCAATAAAATGCAGATAATACAACTACAGCACAGTTTCCTCTGTCAATCGGTGCGAATGTTACTACTGCTGTAGTTAAGGCTGAAGATTGAATAAAAATGGCTAGGAGTAAAAGGTAAAAGCAAAATAAAGGCTCATTTGATCAACTGAAACAGTTGCAATTTAGTTTACCTCCTAGCATCGGGAGGGATGCCGACCCCAAATAGATGGTGCATTCCAGCTCGCTGTTAGTATTTGGAGAGATAATAGCACAATTTGAGTGTTCATTTGACAAAAGCTGGGTCTAGAAGGCAATCCAACAAAATTTTGAATTAAATTCTGCGACATGGGATTAAATAAATAAAAAAGGCTTTTGGCTGCTTCTATAGAGTCCATGTGACTTCAAAAAAAAAAAAAAGAGGCAATGGGCAGGTTACGGTAAGCTTCTTCTTCTTCTATGAAAACAGTGAAATAGGGAAAAAGAAGTAAAAGAAGAAAAAGATTGGGAGTATAATTAGGAAACTTATGAGGTTCAGGGCTCAAAAATTTTTTAAGAGGGTCTTTTTTCTGCTGCATACATCAGTTTTATTGCAGAAAAACAAAGGAGTGCTTTCTTATTGCTCTTTGTTCTCACTCATCTGTGGTTCGGCAAATGCATTCTATCATTTCTGGAGAGCAATTATGTCTTAGCATGTCCAGATTCCCACACTTACCAATCCAAAATTAACTACCACTAGCAGGGTAAAAAATGAAAATCCTTTCAGATTACAACGTTATTTAGATCACTGTCAATCGACATTTTAATACCTTTTTCCTGGTTTTTCTTTCTAGCATTTAAGACTTAAAGCTAGTGGCGATTCTTTCCTTCTCCAATGACAGCATTAATGTTATTGTATAAGTAAAATTCCTAGCTAAGTACTCCGACGAGTGCTCAGCAACTCAAATTGCTTTTTATATACTAAGAGATGTATGTAGTTGGAGCCACCGGCATTCATTCTGCTGTATAAGCACCTTCAGCAATTCGGGCAAAAGCATGCATGTCAAATATCTAAAAGCCATTGCCCTACACAGCCATCGAATTGCCTACACTTTCGACATGAAAGTGTCTCTGACCATGAACGCATGTATTGTTAGTCATTTTCCTCTCACCTCAACTGTAACATTCATTCAGTAGCAGCACAACAAAAAGGGAGGAAAAGCAGAACAGAAGAGCAAAAAACACAAGAATTCTTCCATGTTCTACTTTTCTTATAGAATCTGGAAAATAAAAGATCAGCAAGAGAAGGACCTACCCCTTCGACAAGATCAGCTATGCCAGCCCCAAACTCTCGAAGTATATAATCATGAGTCATAAAAGAATCATCAACCGTATCATGCAAGAGCCCTGCAGCAACAACTGTAGCATTAGCACCGATCTTTGCAAGTAGGACTGCCGTCTCCACACAGTGCTGCAAGTAAGGATCGCCGCTCACCCTCATCTTACAAAGAAGACGAAGTAAGTTGTTTAAATTGACAAGGATCGGAAGAAATCAATCCATGAAAGTAGAAAGAATAAACCCATTTCATCTCATAATTCTCAGGTTTTCCTCGTACTAGGCTAATGGAAAGAAAGCAAGAGATCGAATACCTGGCCTTTGTGAGCTTTGTCTGCTTCGTAGAACGCCTTTACGACGAACTCGTCGGTGAATATCTTATGCCTCGATTGGGCTCCAGCGAGTAGTTCATTCGCATACGGCTCCACACTGGTTCCCAGCTCGCCCAAGCTCTCTTCGAAATCAAAAGGTAGATCCTCTGCATTTACACTGCCAACACGCCCTGAAACTGGAAGGCTAGGGGAATCATAATTCAAGTATGAGCCGAGAACTCCTGGAAGAACTTCTCTCTTCCGGGAGGGCTCTCTCTTCCTGTCCTCCTGGAATCCTGCCCTCAAATCGACCACCTTATTCGAGTCCCGAGGAATCCTCAACAAAGGAGAGCTCCTGGAAGAACACGAGGCCAAGCTCTGAAACACGCTAACGGGGCTGTGCTCTCTACATTTGAAGGAGGACGAACAGGGGGAGTAGGAATAGGAGCTCCCGAGCTCATTATCGTGGCATAGAGAAGAGTGCTCGTCGTTCAAGCTCGTGGAGGCAGTGGTGGGCGCGAGGCGAGCCGACGGAGACGAGGAGAACAGACACGAGAGGCCACCCTGCATCGGCTTCCGGCTGCAGGTCGAGGAGGAGGACACGGCAGGGCTGCTGCATGAGGAGAATCTGGCATTCTGCTCGTAGTCCAGCGAGCTACCATGGCTCGTCGAGCGAGAGCTGAAGCAAACGCCGCCAGGTGCGATCGCAGAAAGAGCGACTGCCGGCACCGGCATCACCGATCAAAATCCCAAATCCCCACCTCAGGAATCACAAGAGGATCACAAGAACGCCACACTACGCCAAGAAGCAAACTCCCGGGTAAACTAATTCCGGACCAAAATTGCCAGTACTCCAGCTCCTAAACCAAAAAGGAGGCGCCTTTAGGGAAGGAGAAACGAAAGCCAAGTAAGGATTCGCGGCTTCAGCCACACTTGGGATCAGGATCGAGGTCCCGGATCTCCACTCGGGAAGCAAGGAGGCACCTTTCCTGTAGGGGCCGGAGGACCCACTATAAAGAAAAGAAAGGAGGCAGCGAAGAGACGACGGGAACCGAATAGGACGAATTAGTGGCCAAAGCCCTGGACAAAGCGTGGAAGAAACAAGAAGAGGAAGAAGAAGAAGAATACAGGAGAAGAAAAAGAAGGAAGGAAGCCTTCGGCTCTTCTAGTCTCGGTTCGGATGGTTCGCTTTCGTTGGTAACAGAGAGAGAGAGAGAGAGAGAGAGAGAGACAGAGGGGGAAGCGATTACTTAGCGGGGCGGCAAAAGGGAAACGGAAACGCAACCGAACGGATCCGGACGGACGAGGAAAGAAACGACGGAATTACGAGATTAGCCTCCAAGGCAATTAAATCAATGAAGGATAATTTTAGATTTTAAATACATATATATAATTATATATACACATAAAAATAATAAAAATAAGAAAAGCTGTATAATTTTTCCAAAAAAAAGAAATGTAAAATTAATGTTATGACGAAAAAGTGATCACTACCCACAATAAAAAAAATCATAGAAATTTTAAAAATTACCATAATATTATTTTTACATTTGTTCATTGTTGACAAAAATACATAACTATATTCCAAAGGTTATATCATTCATCATTTTTGACAATGATCATTATTATTTAACATCACACAACTACAAGAATTGAATAATATGACTTCCCTTGTGATCATCAATCATCCTCTACCATTTGTTTGTTTGTTTGTTGAAGCGTAAGATAAGATGGATGCTATGAAGATTGGTGTGGCAAAGATGGTTGATGTGGCATGAAAACCAGCGAGGAAAGCACGGAAGTTTTAGAAAGTCAACAGCCTGGTCAAAGTTTAGAGAGATTCAAAGTCAACTTCGTTGCGGCGATGAGGAGGACAAATCTTACACAGCACTGACTTCTCCCTTCCATTGTCTGTGGCGACAATGTCAACCGAGATACAAAGCATGCATCGAAGCTTTGTGGGACTGAATCGAACATGGGAGACCATAGAACAGTACAGTAGCCCCAAAGTCCATAAGTCTTTCCTCTTGTGAGAAGACAGCCGATGTGGACTGCTCAATGAGCACTCTTTGTAAAGGGAGATGACCCAACCAAATCCAACGATCCCATTGTGTCTTAGACGCAGCAGGAAATTACTTTTCTTGTATGACATTGCCATTGCTATCATCCTAATATTCTGAGATGTGTTGTTTAACATTTCTGGAAATGACAGGTGGGCTGGCCTATTATGGGCCGCCCAAGTAGGGAAGGTGGGCCGACATGCGGCCCACCTTAATATATTTAGCAGTTAATATTAACTTATTAATATTTAAAAGTTGAAGTAATTTTCTCTATCACAATATTCATTTTATGTGGTTACCGAGGTCTAAATCATGCCAAGTATTTAAGTCCTCATTTTCATGGTAAGACTATTGGTTCCCTGTTCTCATGTTAAATTGTTAATAAGGAATACATGAGATGAAAGAGACACAATGGTAGATGAGTATCATATCTTTCACTTTCTTATTAGGAAAAATATTTACCCACAATATAAATGTGGCAACATAATCAACGATGAAAACACATGTGGACATTAGTCCAACATAGAGGAATATTCTAAATACATTGAATATTCCACCCATACCGTCGAATATTCCCTCTATAGGTTTATATAAAAAATTATATAATCAAGATCAGTAATTGTTTACTAAAATTATCTTGCGTTACTAGTTTAACCGTCAAAGGGACTAACTCGAAAAATAAACATCGATTTTCATATGAAATTCGTCATGGAATTAATAGTCAGGTTGATCCAAATATCAATATTAATGTTTTATGAGTTAACATTTACAATTCACATTTATTCAAAAGGATTACTTTTATATTATATACATATACTATTTTTTAAGTGACTTTTTTAATTGGTAAACATAATTTTTAGCCCAAAAAAATGTATTTTCTAACTATATACCATGAAATAATTCCTTTTTTTTTCCTAGATAAAAGTCCAGCTTCTCATAGTGAGTGGTACTCCATATTTCTATACAAACTAATAATTCATATGATGAATTATATTGTAAAAACTAAATCTCAGATAGTTGTCAGAAGCCACGAAGCCTATAATGATCAGATGAATGAAATTTATCACAAGATGATGTAGTAATTTTGTAATGCTGATGGCTTCAAAATTTTCTTATGATGAGGCATTGAACTCCTGCAATCTTATGAGGTAGATAATTGTGTGAAGAGTCTATAGATCATGGAGCCTGGTCGGATGGGTGATGCAAGAACACCATCATTCTGATGGTGTACAAAAATGTCACTCTCAGTTTCATACTTGGTGCAGTTGTAACATGAAGTCCTTAGATGCATGTGTTTGACACTTTCAATAAAGATTAACTTCTGTGCCTCATCTCAAGACTTCATGAAAAGGTCTGCGGACCTCTTTTCTTTTTCTTTAATGAAGATTTTGGCAAATACTTTTCCTTCTCCTGGTGATGCATGAACTTTCTGTGTGGTGGCAGGGGGCTGGTCAACTGCAGTGTAAACCTGAAGAAGAAGAAGAAGAAGAAGAAGAAGAAGAAGAAGGCAGCAAGCAGAAGACTGTTCAAATCTCTGTCTTCTATATCCTTCAAAACCATGGTTTGGACTTGTAAGTGCCAATGGGCTGCTTGACTCTGAACTCAAACAGGTTTTAGGATGAAGGAATAGAATCTTCTCAACTGCTCTGCTTGGCCTGTAGCAACCTTTCATGGTTGTTCTCTTTGTTTATCATCACCTTGTTCAACGTAAAACTCACATGAACAATAAAAACCATATCCCTTGGAATCGGATTGTTCCCCCTTTCTGACTTTTAATACCACACATGTTAGAGACCACATTTCATCACCAAACTTGCAAAAGGAATACTGTTCTTAGGTATCTCATGAGATCATCAGCTCCACTGTTACAAGGGAGAAAAAAAAATAGCATGAAGGTGATATGATTCTTTTGATTTTACTGTGAAAATGAGGGAAAATAAAAGAGTCCCATTGGAATTTATTGAAGTAAACTCCATTTCTGGTGACATCAACTGTGGAAATTTCATGCTGTAGGTTTCCAGGAATATGGCCAAAAAGGGACCTATAACACTGATGGCTGTAGCTTTGTTTTAAGGTTTCAACCCTGCACCTACCCATTGATATAGACATTGTTTCTCCACCGTATCACATCTGATGCAGATTCAATGTGAGCAAAGTTAAATCTGCTCATTTATCTCTCTGATGGAAGTTAATGATGCTCATTTCAATGAATGAAGAGAGAGTGATATTGAAAGTTGCTTCATTCAATACACAAGTGTTGGAATAATTATTCATGGTGGACCTCATGCTGATCACTGATGTCATTGGAGCAACTAAGATCAATAAATTTCCAGACGATATGCAATACAAGCAACTGCTAAGTAATCTTCCTTAGCAGGTGCTTTGCCAACATGAAGACAAATCTGAACTCATTATATATGCATATGTAGGTATGAGCAGATGCATATTTTATTTCCTTCAGGCAAAAAGACAAATGTAAACCTTGAATTGAAAGCAGAATGGCTGGAGATATAATTTAATGCATAAGCTGTTCACAGACAGATACAGCCCTCCAAACTGAGAAAACAAGAAAATGATGAGAAATCATGTATCATGTTCTAGAAGGAAAATTATAATTAATCTTCAAGGTATAATTTCATCATCAGAAATATCCCAGACAAAGTTGAGATGGAGAGGCAAACACATACAATGGTTCCAGAACAGCATCACCTGGTCTTCGGATCACGAGGTGCCCTTTTCAATCCATTAACACATTCACATGCTGATCAGAAGGTTCTAAAGGTGGTTTGCTTGTCTATTTCTTGAGCTCATTTTTAATGTGGCTTTGAAATATAAATATGACAAGTCATTTTCTGCATTCATCTTACTTTTATTGTCTTTTATTTTTGATAATCTGTAAATACTACTTTAATACCTAGTTATCCAACTATATACAAATGTGACACTGCTTAAAGTCACATACATTATAATTACAGTCTTTCTAACAAATCTCATAGTGTGTCTTTTCTCCTTTGCATTCATCCAAGTAGTGAAAAGTATTATATACATATATATATATATATATATATATATATATATATATATATATATATATATATATATATATATATATATGTGGATGAAGAAATCACTAGGCTGCTAAAACAAATCTGCAAAATGTTGGGTGTGTCACATCAAGAGCATATGTGATGGAGTTCAAAGGCCACTTTGGTGGACAGGACTTGGAACCAAATTCTCCCCCATTTCTGGTGTCAATGTCAACATCTGGAGTCATTTGCCAAAGTCAAGGGTCAACAGATACATTTCCTTATATTTGGTAGAGTGGTTGGTATGTTACCAACAACTGGTTCCTTCTCCAAGACTACCATTCCCTCCAACTCCTCTTGCTCTTCCTCTTCTTCCTCCTCCTCAGGACATCTCGATCCTTCAGTCCGCTGTTTATGTTACTGCTATCGGCTGGGCTTCCTGCAGAAAAAGAGTAGGTTGGACCAGTGTTGGTTAAGCTTGCATTGATTGATCTGTAAACGCTCGAGCCTTCCTGAAAGATGACGAAGATTTGGAGGTCTCTCCTGCCGGGATGCTATGGAGGTGGGCGAACAGCCGCATCGAAACAGGCGAAGAAGTTCATGGCGAAGCAGATATCCATTCCGCGGCTGTCGTACTCCGACCTCAGCAACTCCACGGGCATGCTGTCGCCGGAGGACCTCTCGATATCCCTCGCCGGCTCCAACCTTCACGTTTTCACGCTGGCGGAGCTGAAGGCGGCGACGCAGAGCTTCTCGTCGAGCAACTTCCTAGGGGAGGGTGGGTTCGGGCCGGTCTACAAGGGGTTCGTCGACGACAAGGTGAAGCCGGGGCTGAAGGCCCAGGCGGTCGCCGTGAAGGTCCTGGACTTGGAGGGCTCGCAGGGTCACAAGGAATGGCTGGTGAGCGCCGATGCAGATAGCTACTGCTTCTCATCTTCCTGCAACTCATTCTTCTCGCACCTTGCAGACCGAAGTCGTCTTTCTCGGCCAACTGAGGCACTCACACCTTGTGAAGCTGATCGGGTACTGCTGCGAAGACGAACACAGGCTACTGGTGTATGAATTCATGACCCGAGGCAGCTTGGAGAACCACCTCTTCAAAAGTACGTCCGGTTCAAGATTGTTCTTGCTGTTCTGTTTGCCGCAAACGTAAAGATAGATTACTACTGCAATTACGTGGCCATTTACGTGATCAATAAGTCCACTCCATCAAAATCACAGTCGTTCACCCTTCGTTTTCATGAAGGAAAAATATCCTCCACCCATTTGGTTTGTTTCAATTCTACTCCTCACCCTCTCTTGCTCTCTGCGTGAGCTTCGGCCTTGTTGAAGTTGCACGAGTCTTTTTGAGGTCACTAATAAATAATGAACAGCTCCTGAACATTGTCTTGGTCATCGTCATCGTCATCGTCATCATCATCATGAATGCTACGACTAAAAGATCCTGTATGCAATGCTACCTAATTTGCTTGCTAGGAGGAGATACCAAAAAGTTTGATCTTTTGAGCAGGGTACTTTGCATCTCTACCATGGTCAACAAGGCTAAAGATCGCGATCGGAGCCGCCAAAGGCCTCGCCTTTCTCCATGACATCGAGAAGCCGGTGATCTATCGAGACTTCAAGGCCTCAAACATCTTGTTGGACTCGGTAAGTCCCCTCCATCGCCACCATTACCTTTTCTCCTCTCGGTGGACTACTTCCCGCGAGCAGCCTGGTGATGAAGCTGCATGATTGAGATTGTCTCATTTCAGATTGAACATTTCCAAAACACAAAGAATCCCAGACGAATTGTGACAGAGATGGATACCAACCATTGGAATAGTATGCATCGATAGTTGCGTTGTTACCATTCTTATCCCTGAGATTCTATGGCTACAACGCGAGGTCTCAAAAGAACATGCATGCAAAGTGTATGTCTACATTAGAGAATTGATTCATATGCAAATTCTAGGAAGATCATTCATTATTGGTGGTAGCTCATGTTTCTTTGTCACTGGTTCACTGATGGCGATTTCCCCCACTCATCTTGAGTTGACTGATGCAATGCTAATTCCTTAGGATTACGAAGTAAAGCTCTCGGACTTTGGTCTGGCGAAGGATGGTCCCGAAGGAGATGAAACCCACGTCTCCACTCGGATTATGGGCACGCAAGGCTATGCTGCACCGGAGTACATCCTGACTGGTAATTGTGCACATCCGACCTTTCCTGTGAGTAGATTCCTTCTGTTCTCGGGCTGATCTGCCATGTTACGTGCTTCTCAGGCCACCTGACGGTGAAGAGCGACGTGTACGGCTTCGGGGTTGTGCTGCTTGAGCTGCTGACAGGCCGGCGATCCGTGGACAAGAAACGGCCGAGCAGGGAGCAGAACCTCGTGGAGTGGGCACGGCCTTGTCTCAATGATCCCAGGAAGCTGAACCGTATCATGGATCCCGGCCTATGCGGGCAGTACTCCGAGCAGGGCGCACAGAAAGCGGCTGCGGTGGCCTACAAGTGCTTGAGCCATCACCCCAAGTCCAGGCCTCAGATGTCCGCCATTGTCGAGACCTTGGAGCCTCTCCTGGACCTGAAGGACATGCCAATCGCCCCCTTCGTGTACGTAGTACCGGCGGAGGATGGATGCACAGACGAATCAACAAAGAGCGAAGCGAAGAAGAACGGGCACCACCATCATCATCACCATGGACACCGGCACAAGGTCAGGTCCCCGAAGGCTGCGAAGGAAGGAGGAAACCCACAGCATCGAACCTCGCCAGAACACCACAAGCAGAACGGAGCATGAACCTTGAGAAGACGCGGAATCATACAGTAGTTTGGATTGTATTGATCATTTCCACATTGCTACGCTGATGCTCTGAGATCAGAAGCAGCCATCGGTGTGGTTGTATATATAAGCACTTGATATAATGCTCACGAACTGCAACCAAATCTATAGATGATAGATTGTCTTGCACACTATAACTCCATTTCACGAAATTATCTTATTAGAGGGACGGCAACAAGTTTAGATCGGGCAAGCTCAGAGGGGACACCGAGAAGTAACAGTGGGTTGAGCTTTTGTTAGATTATGTTTGAAGATGTTGACGTGTAAGGAGAGATTGAAGAAAAGGATTAAGACCAAACAATCAACAAAGTCACACCACTGATCAAGTTATAATTGAGGATATAATTGACTACACCACCTATCTTTATAAGTAAAGGAAAGACAATTAAATCATACAAATAGAAGAAGAATGTTAGAAGATGTTCATTTGTGATGAGAGATAAAAAAAAAGAAAAGACTAAGAGAATAGTCTCATATTGGTAAATGTGGAGAGAGTCAGTCTAACCCACATAATATATTAACTTAAATTTTTGGATTGAATTAGCATGTAAAATGATGAAGATTAACTAAATTTTATTTTTATTTATTATAATCTTAAATTTTTTATATTATATCAATTAATTAGTTAAGTGAGATAATATTACATTATGTAACCCTACCGTGGGTAACTTGTTGTAGGTGGTGTGTTGTAGTCACTTAGCATTGTAAAAGGAAATCATGATGAACAGGTAAGATGACAACTTACCTTGGTCATTGGCTCTGTATTGACTATGCAGGCGGCAACAATTATTGTTACAACGGAGTGTCATGGACAAACTTTTAAATAGGATGTTTGATGTAATGCTTATGTATGTTTTTATCTTTTGGTATGTTCATACTTTGTACTTTGTACAGCATGTAGAGGGATAGCTAAAGGCTTAATAGTTCCATTTTAGTTAGGTTGGTGGGCGCTTTAGGCTTGTAAATGAAAGGTTGTATCATGTGGACATGTGTGAGAGATTTTCGGTCTATAATGGACAATTTTGACCATTTGTTGTGCAACTTTTTATAGCTTGTAAAGTCTGTTTGTAATTTGCATTGTCTATAAAGTGTTTTCGGAAATGTTTGCTTGTGGATCCCGAATGAGGCGTTTTCTCTAACCCGTTCTCTCTTTTGTGGGTCCTAAGAGACATGTGAGGCTTCGGGGAGGTTGACCTTTGTAGATGGATACGCAATGATGCGCACGACTTAGGCAAAACCAGCTAAGTCCGTGACAGATGGTATCAGAGCGGGTCAAGCACTCATAGAAACACTTAGCATGCAAACGTGGGGGACCTAGCGAGGCTGCATTGAAGGCAGTCAGCACACGCACGACCGTTTGGGGGAAAACAAGCATGGAGATGTAGGGAAAAGGAGTCGCTCGGAGGAGCGGGCATTTGAGATTGGCATTCAGAGGAATGACCAACCCTTCGCGCAAGAGGCACAATTAGAACAGACAAGCTTGGAAGAATGTGGAGTGCACAAAGGTTGGGATGGCTGAGTTTGAGCTACGGCTCAACGTTGACAACTATACTTGATGGTGCTCAAGGCAAGCGAGATGCTTAGTAAAGGATGAGACCATGCAAGGTGGAATGAGTTGCTCAGCGATCGAAAGAGTTGTACAAAGCTCACAGAGGTGAGGGGAATTGTTAACTTAAAGAATTCGGTACTCATGCATGGGCTTGTATGCGGATGATGGAATGTTCGTGGCCATCCCAAGGTGATAGAAACTCGGCGTCATGAAGCATTGAAACTTTCTCTTCGGCATGTAAAGGATACGTCCGTAGGAGGCTGAAGTGTGCAACGAGTTCAGCATATTGCTAGGCCTTGAGTGGTGCAGCGGGGTCTGTATTGACGTGAAGTCACAATCTAGCAAGTGCGTTTGCAGGAGACAGAACAATACACAGTTTGTTCAGCAGATCGAAATAGTCCAAGGGGATGGTGGTCTCCGAAACGAAGAGAGATGTTGCTCCAACGGGATAGTTATCCAGAAGGGATAAGTCCCGGCTCTCCAGAGGGAGAATCATATGGGACGGACCTCACATGTTGAGGAGGAGTACCTCAACAAACAACAACTCCACGAAGCTCAATAGATTGAGCAAGCGACGAGGAGTCGTTGCATGATCTCGCTCGAGAGAATGCATTGGTGGATGCATTGCGAGATCAAGTGGGGGAGCGATCCAAAGTAACACAAATGAAGGTACACTTCAAGTCGATATAGAGATTGGACTCAAGGGAGGGCTGACCCGTGGAATAGTGGGCACGAAGGCCACCATCAACTCAATGCAAAAACGAGGAGCGGGGCAACTTGGGTGTAACTTGGCGAAGTACCCAAGCCGCATGAAGGGAGCCAGCATAGAAGATGGAACATGGAGCGAAGGCACATTGCTTTCTTTGGACAGAGGTCAAGGACATAAACTCTTGCAGAGGAAAGAGCAGGATCATATTGTTCCATGGGTCATTTATTCTGACAGAGCGGACTCATCTTGCATGGTGCCAAAGATGAAGGGAGCTTCTGGGCACATGCACCTTATCTCGGAGGAGCATTTGATGGAGGAACTAAGAGACTCAATTTGCAGAGGCGAAGTTGGGTTTAGAAGGCCTTAGCATGGGGCAAGATGACGTAGAGGTGGATACTCTTGAAGAATATGCCACAGTGTTGTCATTCAAGTTACGAAGGAAGCGATGCACAACGAAGATTGTACTGGTCAAGGCAGAGGCCCAGGATCCAGACAATGGTGCACTAATTGCAGCGAAGTCGGGGGACTTTGGGAGCTACTAGGCGACGGACTGTCCTAGAGCGATGCTTCATCTATGTGTGACCTAAGAGTGGGTGGATAAAGGTCGATTGCCAAAGGAGCGAACAAAATCGAGGTGGAAGAGACCCTGCGATGTATTGGCAGAGGCCACACATGAAGAGTTCACAATTCGAGTTCACCCACAAGGATCAGAATGCAATAGTGATGTCACTAGGAGGCGACATGGTGCAGCGGATCATGGTGGAACAGTTCGTGGCAATGCGATACATACAACATAGTCCCATGAGGAACTAGATCATATGAAGGTATGATCGGGAGCTACTGGAAGCTCCACTTCGGTGAACAAAATGATGACAAGAAGGGCTATAGATTCAAGGAGTGAAGGCCATGGTACCGCAGAGGCGGGTCTTCCGTGCATGCATCGAATTTTGCATCGGATGAAAGCCTTGGTCATCAACATATGGGGGCTGTGTTCCACCAAGGGAAAAGTTCGAATGCAAGTACCAGTGAGTCCCATGGGAGGGACTTGATCATGTAGAGGTATGATCGAAGTAGTTGGAGAGTTGGACTGCTATAGAGCTCATATTCGCTTAAAAGAGCCTAACAAGTCAGAGGACAAAGTCGAGTAAGCGAACGTTACTACCAAGGAAACTAAGGAGAATAGAATCGGTACAAACCCTACAACGTGATGGGAGAGGCCATGCATGAGAGTTGCAGTATGTTTTTCTATCGACCAAATAGAGCTGCTTGGAGAACACAAAGGTGTTGAAGTAGGGGGTCGAAAGGGGCGAGGAAGCGACGACGAGTCCAAAGGGACTTAGCTACTCAAAAATCAAGTATCAGTTAGAATGGAGGTGGACTCAAAGGAGTGCCACGGAGACATATCTACTGATCGTGAAGAAAAGGGATGCAGATGCAAGGCGACGGATAGTAGGGCCATAGGCATGGCAGCGTCATGGTACCGGGACTTCCATGAAAGTCATTGATCCCTTGCTCTCATGGAGGGAGAGCGCTTGGTCGTGAAAGGGGCCGAGGAGGTGGAGTATGTAGAGGCAAACTCCAAGTACCGAGACAAGGCTGAAGGGCAAAGGCCGAGGAACTTCGTAAGACCGGTGTCAATGATATTCTCATCAAGATAGTCGAAAGTGAAGGACTTCAGGTCATGTAAGAGTACACTACTAAGGAACGAAGCATGTAGTATAAGGTGCTGTACCTTTGCTACTCAGGGGAATAGGCGGCATGATTGATGGAGAAGATGATACAATCCCAGAGGTGACCAAATCTATTAGAGAATTACTCCAAGTTGGGGTGAAAACTTCTTGCATTCCAAAAGTTCGATGGCATCGAGAAGGTGAATCACAGTAGCTAACTCGATGCAAGGAGTGCAAACACTTCAAGTACTTCAGAAGTATGAACAAAGTGCAGGCGAAGGCCAGTAACCAGCTCGATGTATGGAGTATAACATCAAGGAGGCGGGCGACGTCAAGTAACCTTTGCCTTCTCAACTCTTAAGAGAATGGGCGAAACCGAGTACCCCAATTCTCTTATCTATCCAGCAGAGGAGTTCTGCACATGTTCAAAGACCTTTCGAAGATAATGGAAGACAATAGTTGTCAAATCCTCACCAACAATGATCAGTGCTACTGAGAGTAGATTGTCTGCTTCATTTCCCAACGAACTGTCAATCGAAAGCGGAAGTGATACGAACCTACTTGGAAGAGACAACTAAGTGAAATAAGAGTCAATAGACAAATTTTGTGGAGGAATGACTAAAAAAAAAAAAAACTTCATAAGTTTGCCAAACAATGCTCGTTAAAGCTCCAACAAGGATCCACCCAGTTCAAGCACCATGAGCATTTGAGAGATTGACACATAGTAAGGATTGTCTTTTCCTTCATCTGGAGGATGCTAGTCATAGGTGCCCAACAAGCCAATCACGTGAGTGATGGCACGTGTGACTTGATATAGAATCTTTTTGCTTATTATATTTTGGCGTATATCACTTTATAACTATTGCATAAATGCATATATATATTGTGATGTCCTTGGATTTGTGCAATGGGAATCGGATCGTGATGAGATCATGATAATGAGATCGATTCACCTTTAAACACATATCCTAAATAATCCCGGTCATAGGTTACTCGAGAGGGACATCGTGATAACCGGATAGACTGGTGTGTTGTATACCCGTCCATATGATGGATGCAGCTGGTCTCATAGCTGCTCGTGTAGGGACACTAGGGATACAGTACAGGTGCTCATTGGAGAATGAGTTCACTGATTGATCCGCTTACGGAATGCTGGATGGTTGATGATGCCTTATTGTCAGACAGCGATTCCATAGTCCTAGTGGTGTATCTGGTCCTTAGACTTGAGATACCAAGGATGTCCTGTATGAGTGCTCCACTCTTTGATACCAGACTTATAGGTTTAGTTGTCCCAGATCTAGTACAACTGGTCATTGGGAGTGGTAGTCGACCTTACGAGGGCTATTGAGTGTCGACAAAGGATCATCCACTCTCGGCGTCATGAGAGGAATATCCCATGTGTTCTTGCTCAGACAAATCTCTGACTAGGGTCATTCATGTTTAGAGAGAAAGAGTTCTCTGGGAGAATCCGATTAGAGCGAGACTCGAGTAGAAACCGTATGGGTCTGACAGCAGCATGCTCGATATACAGTCTCTGGGATATTAGATGGATGAGGGACTATAGGTACATGGTAACTGAGGACAGACAGGTCCAATGGATTGGATTCCCCTGTATCGTCTGGAGACTACGGCGTAGTGGCCTAGTACGTCCGTAGTCGATGAGTCGAGTGAATTATTACAGAGATAATGATTCACTGAGTTAGAAGGAGTTCTGACAGGTATGACTCACGGCCAGCTCGATATTGGGCCTAGAGGGTCACACACATATGGTAGGCATTGCGATGAGTAGAGGTTCGGATATGAGATATCCGACGGAGCCCTTGTCTTATTGGATGCAGATCCAATACCCACTAGGGAAGGACCCATTAGGTTTTTGACACAGGATCTCTATAAATAGGAGGGATTCACAGCCTCATAGGCTAGAGTCTTTGCTTGCCCTTCCTATTCTCCTCTCCCTCTCCACCTCAGAGTAGGCCTGGAGTTTTGAGGAGCGTCGTCGCAACCCTGCTGTGTGGATCACCGCTAGAGAGGAGGACGCTTGACCTCCTTCACCCTCTCCTAAGGATCTGCAAGGAAACAGGGATATACGATCTCCCTAGGTAACACAATCTCTATACGCAGTTTTATGTTTTACGGATTTTTTACGCACCAATCTTCGCACGACGATGAACATCTTTTTGGGAATCGGGGATTTTTGTTTTCTTGTTCTTCCGCTGCGCATATGATGTCGCCCCCCATGATTTCCCAACAGTGGTATCAGAGCCAGGTTGTTCGTGCGAATGATTGGTTTTGAACTGCGTGTGTTGTGTTTAGGAAGAATTTTGACGTCAAAATCGTTGACGCAAAAGCGAGAAAGGGTAGCAATAGTTACTGCCCTCAATCTGCGTGCGTGAAGCGCAGCCGAAGGCGGGCAGCACAGGGGCTGCGTCTACAGTAGCCGGCCGGCGGCCTACTTGTAGCAGCCTTGCTACCGGCGGGGCTGGCAGACCACGGGCAGCGGCGTCTGCCGCCGCAGGGCAGCGGCGTCTGCCGCCGCAAGGAAGCGGCGCCTGCCGCCGTAGGGCAGCGGCGTCTGCCGCCGCTGCTCCCGCGGGCGAAACCCCCCTACTAGATTCCTTTTCACAGTTCATAATGAATTTTAATATGAACAAGCTTGAGGTGACTCTCCTAGAGCTCCTCAATATGTTGAGGGAGGCAGAGAGTACTATTAAGAAAGAGAAGCCAGTTCTCTACACTGGTGAGACCAGAAAGAAAAGGAAAGCAGAAAGGTCCCTTAAGAAGGGAAATGACAAGGTAAAGCAAAGGTTGCTAAGAAAGACCCAGCAAAGGACAAAGGCCAGTGCTTCCACTGTGGTAAAGATGGGCATTGGAAGAGAAACTGCAAAGAGTACCTTGCAGAAAGGGCGAAACAAAAGCTTGATGAAGCTTCAGGTACATTCATGATTAGTCTCCATTTGTCAGACTCTTATGATAACACATGAGTATTGGATACCGGTAGTGCTTATCATATATGCAATTCGTTGCAGGTTCTGGCAAGGCCTAGGAGACTAGAGAGAGGCGAGATGGACCTCAAGATAGGTAATGGAGCAAAAGTTACTGTATTAGCTGTTGGCGAGGTCGCCCTACATCTGCCTAGTGGAGCTTTTATTGCATTAGATGCATGTTATTTTGTTCCTCCTATTATCAAAAATATTATCTTCATTTAATGTTTAACAGTTAGTGGATATAAATTTATTTTTTAGAACAATGGTTGTTCGATATTATTAGATGATAAGATCATCACGAAAGGAACATTGCATAATGGTTTATTTATGTTAGACACCACTCCACATATCATGAATGTAAATGTGTCCAAAAGGAAACGAGATGAGTTGAACAGTGCATACCTATGGCATTGTAGGCTAGGTCACATCCATGAAAGAATGATTCAAAAGTTGCTAAATGATGGATATCTAGATCCATTAGACTACGTGTCATACGCAACTTGTGAACCTTGCATTCGTGGAAAATTGACAAACTCTCCATTTAGTGGAACTGGAGAGAGAGCCACTGAGTTGTTGGAACTCATACATAGTGATGTATGTGGACCCATGTCAACTCATGCCATTGGAGGTTACTCCTACTTCATTACATTTACTGATGACTTCTCAAGGTATGGATATGTGTACTTAATGAAGTACAAGTCCGAGGCCTTTGAGACATTCAGAGAGTATAAGAATGAGGTGGAGAACCAGACTGGAAAGAGTATCAAAACTCTTCGATCAGATCGAGGAGGTGAATACTTAAGTACAGAGTTTACTCAGTTCCTCAAGGACCATGGGATATTATCCCAATGGACACCTCCTTATACACCTCAGCTCAATGGTGTCTCTGAAAGGAGAAATCGTACTTTATTAGATATGGTACGGTCCATGATGAGTTTCGCTGACCTACCCATCTCATTCTGGGGATATGCCTTAGAAACCGCAGCTTACCTTCTGAACAGAGTTCCAACTAAGTCGGTAGTGTCTACACCATATGAGATATGGAAAGGGAAGAAGCCTGATCTTAAGGTTGTTAAGATTTGGGGCTGCCCAGCCCACGTTAAAAGACACAACCCCGATAAGTTAGAATCAAGGACAGAGCGATGCATATTTGTGGGGTACCCCAAGGAAACTTGTGGGTATTACTTCTATCATCCCGAGGACAAAAAGGTCTTTGTAGCTAAGAGAGCAGTGTTCCTTGAGAAGGAACACATTCTTGGCGGAGATAGTGGGAGAATGATAGAGTTGAGCGAAGTTAGAGAACCAACCTCAAGCACCACTCTACAGCCCGAGTCTGTTCAGGTACCTAATACACAAGTTTCAACTTTACGCAGGTCTGATAGAGTATCTCATCCTCCTGAGAGATATGTGGGACATATTAGAGGAAAGGATGCTGAGGATATTGATCCTCAGACCTACGAGGAGGCTATTATGAGTATAGACTACGGGGAGTGGCAAGAAGCCATGAATTCTGAGATGGATTCTATGTACTCCAATAAGGTTTGGAACCTAGTTGATGTGCCCGAAGGTATTGTACCCATCGGTTGCAAATGGATCTTTAAGAAAAAGATCGGAGTAGATGGAAAGGTAGAGACTTATAAAGCAAGGCTAGTGGCTAAAGGGTATCGTCAAAGGCAATGTGTTGACTACGACGAAACCTTCTCACCCGTAGCGATGCTAAAATCCATTAGAATTCTATTGGCTATTGCAGCACACTATGATTATGAGATCTGGCAGATGGATGTGAAAATCACATTCCTCAATGGGAACCTCGAGGAGGAGGTGTATGTGATACAACCTGAGGGATTCGTGTCCAAGAACTGCCCAGATAAGGTGTGTAGGTTGCTTAGATCCATTTATGGACTAAAGCAAGCTTCCCGAAGTTGGAACATAAGATTTGATGAGGCAATAAGATCTTATGACTTCGTTAAGAACGAAGATGAGCCTTGTGTATACAGAAAGGTAAGTGGGAGCGCTATCACCTTTTTGGTGTTATATGTGGATGACATCCTCATCATTGGGAATGACGTAGGAATGCTATCCACAGTAAATACTTGGTTGTCTAGACACTTCTCCATAAAGGACTTAGGGGAAGCATCCTATATCTTGGGGATTAGAATATATAGAGATAAATCCAAGAGGATGCTTGGCTTGTCCCAGTCCAGGTACATAGAAACCATTGTCAAAAGGTTTGGCATTGAAAATTCTAAGAAAGGGCGAACATGGATATGATACCCTATGCCTCAGCAATATGGTATATCATGTATGTCATGCTATGTACTAGGCCTGATATAGCGCATGCTCTGAGTGTCACGAGCAGGTATCAGGCGGATCCAGGCTTGGAGCACTGGAAAGCAGTAAAGTGTATCCTTAAGTACTTGAGAAGGACTAAGGATCTTTTACTAGTATATGGAGGTAATAGCCTTAAGGTTGAAGGCTACACGGACTCAAGTTTTCAGTCTGATGTCAATGATAGCAAGTCGAATTCAAGGTATGTGTACACCTTGAATGGAGGAGCAGTGTGCTGGAAGAGTTCCAGCAAGATACCACTACTGACTCGACCACAGAGGCGGAGTACATTACTGCATTAGATGTAGTAAAGGAGGGAGTCTGGGTGAAGATGTTCATCACAGATTTAGGAGTCGTTTCGAATAGCGAGAAGTCTACCTCCTTATATTGCGACAACTATGGGGCGATTACTCAAATAAGGGAACCCGGGTCTCATCAGAAGTGTTCTGAGGAGGTTCTAGCTTATTAGAGAGATCATAACCCGAGGAGATGTAGCAGTGGAAAGAGTTCCATCCGAAGATAACATTGCAGATCCACTGACAAAGCCATTATCTCAGATTGTCTTTGAGCGTCACAGGAGTCTGATGGGGATCAGACACATAGGTGATTGGCTTTAGGTCAAGTGGGAGATTGCTAGTCATAGGTGCCCAGCAAGCCAATCACGTGAGTGATGGCACGTGTGACTTGATACAGAATCTTTTTGCTTATTATATTTTGGCGTATATCACTTTATAACTATTGCATAAATGCATATATATATTGTGATGTCCTTGGATTTGTGCAATGGGAATCGGATCGTGATGAGATCACGATAATGAGATCGATTCACCTTTAAACACATATCCTAAATAATCCCGGTCATATGTTACTCGAGAGGGACATCGTGATAACCGAATAGACTGGTGTGCTGTATACCCGTCCATATGATGGATGCAGCTGGTCTCATAGCTGCTCGTGTAGGGACACTAGGGATACAGTACATGTGCTCATTGGAGAATGAGTTCACTGATTGATCCGCTTACGGAATGCTGGATGGTTGATGATGCCTTATTGTTAGACAGCGATTCCGTAGTCCTAGTGGTGTATCTGGTCCTTAGACTTGAGATACCAAGGATGTCCTGTATGAGTGCTCCACTCTTTGATACCAAACTTATAGGTTTGGCTGTCCCAGATCTAGTACAGCTGGTCATTGGGAGTGGTAGTCGACCTTACGAGGGCTATTGAGTGTCGACAAAGGATCATCCACTCTCGGCGTCATGAGAGGAATATCCCATGTGTTCTTGCTCAGACAAATCTCTGGCCAGGGTCATTCGAGTTTAGAGAGAAAGAGTTCTCTGGGAGAATCCGATTAGAGCGAGACTCGAGTAGAAACAGTATAGGTCTGACAGCACCATGCTCGATATACGGTCTTTGGGATATTAGATGGATAAGGGACTATAGGTACATGGTAACTAAGGACAAACAGGTCCAATGGATTGGATTCCCCTGTATCGTCTGGGGACTACGGCGTAGTGGCCTAGTACGTCCGTAGTCGATGAGTCGAGTGAATTATTACAGAGATAATGATTCACTGAGTTAGAAGGAGTTCTGACAGGTATGACTCACGGCCAGCTCGATATTGGGCCTAGAGGGTCACACACATATGGTAGGCATTGCGATGAGTAGAGGTTCGGATATGAGATATCCGACGGAGCCCTTGTCTTATTGGATGCAGATCCAATACCCACTAGGGAAGGACCCATTAGGTTTTTGACACGGGATCTCTATAAATAGGAGGGATTCACAGCCTCATAGGCTAGAGTCTTTGCTTGCCCTTCCTATTCTCCTCTCCCTCTCCACCTCAGAGTAGGCCTAGAGTTTTGAGGAGCGTCGTCGCAACCCTGCTGTGTGGATCACCGCTAGAGAGGAGGACGCTTGACCTCCTTCACCCTCTCCTAAGGATCTACAAGGAAACATGGATATACGATCTCCCTAGGTAACACAATCTCTATACACAGTTTTGTGTTTTGCGGATTTTTTACGCACCAATCTTCGCACGACGATGAACATCTTTTTGGGAATCGGGGATTTTTTTTTTCTTGTTCTTCCGCTGCGCATATGATGTCGCCCCCCATGATTTCCCAACAGAGGATCCGCAGGAACCAACAGGGATCAACACAACTCAGCCAACCCCACACTAGAGTCAGAGTCATTGGCGAGTTGAAGCAGCATAGCAGATCAAAGGCTCGACTACTCAAAAATAGCAACGGAGAGCAGTTGGGAGCCAAGAGACGCATTGCAGTTGGAGCAGAAGATTGAAGACTCAGCAAAGGCGAAGAGTTGCAGTATCGACAAAGGCTTCGACGAGGACGTCGAAGGAATAAGTGGGGGAGAATATCACGGATAAACTTCTAAACAAGATGTTTGATGTAATGCTTATGTATGTCCGTATCTTTTTGTATGTTTATGCTTTGTACAGCATGTAGAGGGACAACCGAAAGCTTAATAGTCCCATTTTAGTTGGATTGGTGGCTGCTTTACGCTTGTAAATGAAAGGTTGTGTCATATGAACACATGTGAGAGATTTTCAGTCTATAATGGATCATTTTGACCCTTTGTTATACAACTGTTCAGAGCTTATAAAGTCTGTTTGTAATTTGTATTGTTTATGAAGTGTTTTCGGAAATGTTTGCTTGTGGATCTCGAATGAGGCGTTTTCTCTAACCCGTTCTCTCTTTTGTGGGTCCTAAGGGACATGAGAGGCTTCGAGGAGGCTGACCTTTGCGGATAGACACGCAAGAGTGCCACACGACTTAGGCAAAACCAACTAAGTTCGTGGCATGAGTGCCTGTAGGAGGAGGTTATAGAAAGTTATTGGCCTTGAACGGTGGCAAAGCATGTGATGATTGTTGCATTGGGTAGTGACTACACCTACTACGATGATGCTAACTCTATTTAGGATAGTGATAGAGGAGGCAACAACCTTATTAAGACGGTTGCTACTATTAGCAAGAGCACAACAACAACGAATGGATGTAAGGCCATAGCGATGGAACTCGACTGCGTGCTTATCCCACGGGCGAGATTGATGGTAACGATTGAAAGCTATGATAGTGGCAAATAATAGTATCGTAACACTAGCGGATGTGGTTGTTGAAAAGGAATGCACTATACTAGTGACATCGATAGCGAGATTACGAAACAACTAATGTTAATTAAAAAATTAAATTTAATAGTATTGGTTATTGATTTATTTACTAAGGCTTTACATATTAAAAGAATATATTCTTACACTCCTAGTGCAAATATTTACTCATATAACATTTAAAAAGTGATTCATAAGCATCATCAAATAACATAATAACATCTAAAATATTAGCTTGATGGTAATGCGATAGATCTATTAATAAAAAAATTAAGAATTAAAATTTCATTTGATATATTTTTACGAATGTGCTGAATAACTTAGCTGCCCAACAATTGCGAGTTCACAATTAGATAGAGAATGCCAACAATAACCCCATGCATTGAGGACCAGCGCGGCTTAATACTCTCTTTAGCTGTTCACGGCCCAATTCCCTCTGTTTTTGCCCCCTCTTCCTAAAGCCCTAAAGCTGGGCTCCTTCGATCCGATCAATTCGCAGATTGTCGGAAGAACTCTAGGGCGAGGAACCATGCATCGTGCATCAGCAGCAGTCGATTTAGCCCTGCCCCGGTCTGTTGGTCACTTCTCAGGTTTGGTTCGTATCGCCCTTCTGAATCATTTGTCTCGCTCGGAATTTCCCTTTTGGATGGTTGTGTTTTTAGAATTGTGGAGTTTTCGAATGTAGTTTTCCTGGGTGTTTGTTGGTGCTGATGAATTTGTGTTCTCTTGCTTTTCCTGGACTTATCTGCGGTATACCAAAAAAATGCATTTTTTTTTGCGAAGTACCGTTTGTTCTCTTGCTTTTGGTTCTTTGTTTGTGTTTGCTACCCGGCAGCTTGATCTTTCTTTTTCTTCCTTTGTTTTTGCAAGCATTTTATTGTCCTTTTCTGGTTCTTCCTACCAATACTGGAGATTTTGTTTACTTCTAATAGCGTGCTTAGATAAATGATAGTTGTGGTTTCTATGATTCAACATTTCAGATCTTTTAGTTTTCATACAGTACATGTTGTTTTGGATGGCTTATTTCATGTATCAGCTAAATTCTAATAAAATCATTTAGGTGAAAGTTATTAAGAAGTTTTTAATTCTTCGTGTGTTAATAGCACATTATCAGATGATTAAGTGGTCTTTAGCTTCCTGGATATTCTCCCTTTTTTATTTTTGTTATTTGGGTATGTATATGCTTATTTACAGCTATATTGAGGTTGATGTTAGCATTTAAGGCTTTTCTTGTGATTGTTTGTTCTTTCTAATTTATAATAGTATTCTCCTTATAAATATTGTTTTTTAAATGTTTAATATTTTTATACTAGAAAAATTAACCATAATATGTTTATAAATATAGTATCACACTTACCAAAATCAGATGATTAAATTGATGAGTGTATTAATCAGAATATCAAGCATATCAGATGATTAAAATACCATGTATTTGTCTAATAGGGTTGCAGATATCACAATTTATTAGATAGCATAGTACTAGAAGTATATAACACTTTCAAAAATCAATCTTATGTATTGACTATGACCACAATGTGACGGGATAGTTTCACATATAGTGTCACACTTAACCCCGATGAATCGTGTCGGATAACAGATTGTGTCGTCACACATAACTCATTGACGATCGATCAACATAACCTTTTCAACTGTGGCTTGGTGTTATAACTAATTCGTAATAATCATAGATATCATGTTGGCGTGCCCATGGTATTGCTAATGAGATCTGTTGAAGGAAACATCATCAATTCTAATTAAATTGTTTTCTTGTCTTTTTATTGGATTAGTGTTCTTACTGTTTTATGTTTTCACTGTTCTTCGGGTAGCAAAACAACTTCCCTTGGGTCTGCCTTCAGGATGCTTCCTCTACCCGCTGGCACCACTGGCACCACCACCGCTGTTGCTGCTGCCGTATTTCTTGGTCTATCGTCAACCAATATGTCCATCAATCACCGTGTCACTGTCATCGAGCAAGATTGAAACAAGCCAGAGAATGATGCATGCTCAAGGTCAACAAGCCCTAAGCCAAGCTTCCACGGGGATGATTGTGAGGGCCAGCCAGGCCATCCACGATGACGAATCCAAAATGCTAGTGCTTCAAAGCAGCTCATTTACTACCAAAGGACTAAGTGAATATGTATTTTCCTTATCTTCTACATCTTTTCAAATCAGCATATCTGTCCCCCCTACTTGTGTTATCATTGTTAGCATATTTTGTGGACATGTGGAGTGGGTCGATAAAATTGTCCGGGGAACCTTTCATGTATTTTCTTCTTCTTTACTATGGTTACTTGCTGCATGGTGTAGCCATAACTATATGCCATATAAAAATGTCTCTGTTGTCAACCCTCTATATTCTTTCTGATGTGCACTATTTGTAGCACAATGTCTGGGCCATGACCTATTGCAATGTGAATTGCATCTGTGAACACCAAGCATATCTAAATAATTACTGTAAATCATCAGAATTAATATGTATGTTTATGAAGTCAAGCACACGAGTTTGTATGTGTGATATCTATTCGATCAGAATCCAATCTGATATCTGCATTTTGGTACATTTGATCAAGACATTTTGGAAAAAGCTCATTGACGAGCTACCTTTGAACTTTACACTACGATCCAATCCGGTATGGGATAAAGTCCATGTCGGTTCCATATCTACATCACTCGCACGCGAGAGTCAATGAAGGCTTGCTTTCGGATGTATGGCAACCATTTTATTCATCGCTTGTGCAGCGATGTTACTTGATCGTGCTACTTATCCCCTTTTCTTCCTCCCGAAAACCCCATTTTGCTGTGGGTTAGGATATGCATCATGATTCAGTGAAGCCAAGTCTTATAAGGCGGCACAGTCAACACTTTCAAGTACACAAAATTCTGCAATCGAATCTGTGGAGTTACAGTTACACAGCATGAAACCAATGATGGCGTTGCCAAGAATATATTTGGATACTTCGAAGGATGCCTGCGAGTCACCAAGTTTTACATCAGCTACAGGAAGATAACAGCACGAGTGAGCACGTGCGTACACTGCAAACCAGGAATGGTAACGTAAGAAGACGATTCAAATATATAGGAGGAGAACGACGAGCCAAAAGGAAAGCTTGCACCCAAAGCTAATAATTGATGAATCTTCCTCCCATTCTAACACTGACGGCGTGATGGTGTGTGAGAAAGGAAAAGGTGTTCTTGGGTCTATCTGGACACGTGACTCTCACTTGATTCAGACATTTTTAATTGTAGCTGAACCTTTTCCCTCTTTTATTACGGAAACGACGACTCAGCTTCACTGCCCCCTTACAATAGGAAACCATTGCGACATGGATTTACTTCCCAAAAAAAAAAAGAGAGACAGAGAGAGCCGAGCGAGAAAAGTGTGTGTGCGCGTGTGAAATCCACTGCTGCCAAGCTGGTCCAATAATTCCCAGCTGAAGGCATGCAGAAAAAGAAAAGTAATGAAGTCAAATTGTTAATTCCTCGGACTGTCTTCTTCTTCTTCCTCCTCCTCCTCCTCCTCAGAAGCTCCAAAGCGCAGGGAATTCATCAAAAACCTCATTCCCATCGTGTTCGTCGATGCCGGCGGTACCGTCCTGAGGCGGCATCGGCGCTCCGGCCGCAGGGAAAACCCCGTACAAGAAGTCCTCGTAGAGCAACGGGAAGTCCGCATTGTCGTCCATCGCCATGAACCTGACGAACGACTCGTCGAGCTCCTGGTTCTCGTCCGTCACGATACCGTCCGAAGCCCCCGACGCCGAGGCCGCCGGCGGAGTCCCGTTGGCGTGGCGGGCGGCCGCGGCCTGGATCTGGTCGTGGGAGAGCGCCCCCCCGGCGGGGCCGTCCCTGGGTAGCTGGTCGGGGAAGTTGACGCGGGCGGCGTCGCCGCGGAGGAAGAAGGCGGCGGCGTCGAACGCCCGGGCCGCCTTCTCGGGGGCGTCGTACGACCCCAGCCAGATCCTTTCCCGGCTCCGCGGCAGGCGGATCTCCGACACCCACTTCCCCCACCGCCGCTTCCGCACCCCCAGGTACCTAACCTCGCCGCCCCGCTCGCTCTCCCCCGCCGCCGCCTTCCCCCCCTCCGGCTTCATAGTTGGTGGGGTGCTGACACGTGGCCGCCTCCTGTCTTCCCGGTCTCTTGCTTTTGCTCCAATCCGACACACTGAGGACGGGACGGGAAGAGCGGGGTGCGGCATTTAAGCTACAAGACGCTGAGGGCCTGGCAATCGCTGAGGTGGACCGCGTGGACTCGCGAGGCGGGCGTGGTCCGACCCAAGACACGAGCAACGCCGCGGCAAGGTGTGCGAAAGAAAGTTCGCAACGTGCGCGATTACGTGCCCATCTTTAATATTTCTCTCCACACCCAAACCGAAACCCACTATTCCTAAACGTCCTGATTAGTGCCACGTGTTACTTCGATCAAGATCCACTTTGGGTTTACATGATATGAGTGTCCTAAACTTATTTGTGGGAGGGGCAGCAGCGCCGCGTTATGACGCGGACTTGGGTCCAAAGACACGTCCAATGGTATTCGAGTCAGACTATGCCACGGACATAGTTAATTCTCATAATGGTATATAAATATCTTGCATTGGGAGTGCCCTTTCTTGGAGGGAACTGATCGAGATTTTAATTTTCTAATAAATTAAATACGTAGCAATATTTGGCAATGGACAGGTGTCGATAACTAACTCGACAGAGTGCTTTATTAAGTGTGCCGTGCCGCGTGTCAGCCGCCGAGGCATCTCATCGCTGTGGGTTTGGCGTCTCGCTAACCGACGCTTCTCAGCTGATCCATTTCGACCCCCTCCGCCTCTTCCGCCTCCTCAGGGTTTTTGGACCAAAAAAGAAACCCTAATTTCGACGGATCGAAGCGTTTTACGTCGTATGAAGATTCAGTTAGGGCTTGCGAGTTCGATTCTCTGTAGAAATTTTGTCGTGCGACGTTTTTCCCCAATTCTTGTAGGTAAAAAGACCTTTATTTCCCCCATTTTCTTACGTAGAAATGGCTAGTATGAGGGAGGGGTGAGATGAGTCGGGCGCACTGGTGAACCCCTAACACGGTGGCGAGTGGAGCGGAGGCGACGGTGATCTGCAGATGCAGTTCGAGCAAGAGCAGGATCTTGTCGTACACGACGGTACCGGCAACGATGGTTCCGAGGGTCCTCCCAGGTGCGTAAAATATCTGGCCTTTCGGAGCTTCTTTTTATTTTTTATTCTTGATGAAATAGTAGAAAAATAAAGTTGTTCAAGATTTTGAACCTGGTAGATGGACCCAGTTAATGACTGTTGATCTTGCAAGGAAACTTGTCTCGTAATCCAGTTGTTGTACATGTTTGCCGGATTTGTTGAATACAGTTCTTGTTTCTTTTCCTCTTTTTTTTCGCCCTTTTTCTTGGAGATCTGCATTGACTTTTAATTTAATTTATATAGAGGTGTTTACTAGTTTCATGGTAACTAAGACGGAGGCTAAGTAAAATATTCTTGAACTGCATGGGTAATTGTTTTTGCTAAATTTATGTCGACGAAATCTATACATGATGTGCAAAATCTTTAAAAAATAGGACGCAATGCAACATATCTGGTGTGTCAATGAATAATAACAGGTTTAAGTAGCAAGCTGAAGCTATTCATCATGAAGGAAACTTCTCTCATAATAATTACTTCAACAATATAGATAAGATCATAAGATATCAATTGTTTTTATTGCTGCAGTAAGATCATCAGTTTATTTTCAGATTAATGTTTAATACAAAAGATATAAACGATCAACATCTAAGTGAATTAAAATTCTACCAAGAATTGTACACTAAGTATTGTTAAGTATTTCTGAAACTATCCTGTCCTTTTAATAATTATAAAAAAATGGATGCTTAAGAGTGATGTTTGTTCCTTTTGGGCACTACAACAGCTGACAAAGTGTCAAACAAAGTTGTCTGTTCCAAACATTTCCTAGGAGTAGAAGACATTTTATTGGTTCTAGTCACTCAAACTCTTGAAGAAGATTCTTTTGTTGACTGACTGATTACCATTGTTGTATTTTGAATCCGACACATATCCAATAAAAATCTTACGAGCGTCTTATCAGATGTACCCAGTATATGTGTTTCTTAGATGTTCATTATATGGTTGTGATAAGAAAGAATTATCTTTCTTTTCATCTGTAAGAATTGATTCACTGGATCAAGGTATCATCCAGCAGATTTTGAAAGGATTGTATGAGTTGCAACTGGCCTGAAATATTTAAGTTCTTGGCTAGGATACCTTCCGGTGAGAGAAACCTACTAGGACACAAAGATTTCTAGGCTAGCAGTTATTGCAAGACAAAGAAACCTGACAATAAAGCAAGTGGTGCTAGATGATGTGTGTCTGGCAATATTGTAGTGTGACTAGCTGTGTGACAGCCATCTGATACTTTCACTATTGTATCTATTATATCTCTGGTCACTTTTATATTGCTTCTGTATAACTTGGTTCTCTGCAAGAAAACAGCAGTTGGCAGAACAAACTATGATGTTGCAAATTTTCATGCATGTTTATCTTTTCTTCTCCTCAGTTATCATGATAACAGTATGAGCTATATTCTCTTATATGAAGATGCACATGATTGCATCGAAAGGAACAGTAAGATCTAGCATCTGAATCTGTACATGTTTGTAGAAGAAATGTACAATCTTCTACATGAATGATTTTTGCCCTTATGTCCGTATCTTGTGTGATCACTTAATTGTCTATTAAACTTGCTCAGATGCCTTCGGTGTGGCATTAGTGCAAATGCAACACCACATATGCGCCGTGGGCCTGAGGGACCAAGGACTCTTTGTAATGCATGTGGGATTGCTTGGACAAAGGTAGGTAATTCAATTTTTCTCATTCTTTCTTTTGTCTGTTTCAGTTTAGATACTTGTATAATCTTTTTGGTTCAGCATTATATTTTCCTAATATATATATTACTTTCATAAATAATGTGTCATTATTCTTGACAAGTTGGAACGTCAAAGATGTGGCATATACACATGCATATTAGATCTAACTTGGCATTTGTAAATTTCTTAACCAGTATCCATCATTTAACTTGCAAATGAGGCTATACCTACAGCTTGCATATGTCTCATCCTGAAGACACATAATGCAGGACCAAAGACGATGACTTGCTAAAGCTATTGCAGACCTCTGAAGAGTGGACCCGGGGACCAAGGAGACTAATTAATATGTTACGCAACATGGAAAGACCGTAAACTAGACATGATTTGCAGGAATATAAGCGCCTGATAAGTATAGTTATTTGGATGGCTATTTTAAAACATCCTAGAGGGTTACTGTTAATTTATTCTTTGGTAATAAGTTGAACTGAAGCAGGACGAACAACAAATGAAAGAATCTATAACTCGGATCAATCAAGTTTATAATGTTGTTCAAACATTGAGCCTTCTAATTCAGTAGATTTCCAATTTAATATTAATATATGTTGAAAAATATTAATCAGAGCAGTAACAGGGGCCAGACGTAGCAGAAATTTACTTCAATGAGAAATTGCAATATATGCTTCTCAAATTGCATGTTACTTATGATTCCTTCATAACAAACCTAGATAATGCATGGATTGCTAAAGAAAAGCAGTAGCATAGCTGCAAATTGACAGATTTTAATTTTTTTTGGCAAAGGTAAGTGTTGAAGATGGGTTTTGATACTAGGACCTTGCAATAATCTTACCAAGTCCTTACCAACTGAGATATCTAGAAACTTGTGAATGCTACAATTTGTAGTATGAGAGTTCGAACCATCAACCTAGAGTAAGTGAGGAAGGTACACCACACTAAACTAATGTTGTCTGTGTTAAATTGATGAAATTAGTATCGTATAACAGAGTTCTAGAGAAAATGATTAAGTTTAAGAGTCTTATGAATTGGTTTTGCTGTTTTGGAGCCTGTGCTAGAATCTAGAATCCATGTCCCACATTTAAGAAAACGAAAGTATGGAGATCTATTAAATAAAATATTATGGATTAAATAGTGTTCGAAAGTCGATTAAACATGTTTTATGTATAATATAATTCAGTAGATAATACTAAAATAAGCACCAAAGTATGTGCATATTCCCACATGTTCTTTTTCTTGTTATTCTTCTTCTTTTTCCTCTTGCTCTTCTTCTTCTTAATAGTCGAATGAGGATCTATGCCTGGCTCTAATGGGATTGTGAAGAGAATATGGAACTAGTTGTTATTTGATGGGAATTCCTAATATCAACTTGGAATTAGTCAATTTATCTATGATTAATTGATCTAAGCTGATTCAAGTAGGTTGACTCAAGGACTAAAATACAATATGTATACTGGTTGGTATCGACCGATATATTACTGGTCCTACAGCCAATTGAGAGGTAAACCTGGAAAATTTACCTAGTTTGATCCGATATGGACTGTATTATGCAGTGAGCTTATGATATTTGGTTTACCAAGCTGTAAGCAAACTAGTATGAAGAAAATAAAGCGGTAAGCCTACCATGTAGTATTGATTATCTTTTTTTAAAAACTTATAACAGCTGTTTTGTTTTTATTTTTCTTTAATTTAACTTTTTCTTCTTCTCTGTCTTTTGTTTTTCAACTCTTTCTCCCCTCATTCCCCCTGATGTGTGGTTGCCACCTCCTCTGCCTACTCCTCCTCCTCCCCCCTCCTCCCCTCTTCTCTCCCTTTCTCTTTGGTCCAGGCAGTACTAATCCATATTGAATGTCAGTACGTCGGTCCATAAAGATACTGTATCAGTCTGACCTCCAAAAGATTGGCATCGGTTTGAGATTTTAATCCTTGGATTGGCTGATCCTGTCCAATCTTAACCAATTTAAGACACTAGACTGGTACCCTCCCATTAAATCACAAGTTTTAGCAGCAAATGTAGCCAATCTCAGTCTACATTAATCGAACCTTACAGAAATTGATCGATTATGTAAAACATGATATAAAATAGACACCAAGCTAATACCAGGACTTAAGAGTGTGGATCAAGACATAACAAAGAAGGCTATCAAATCTTTTCAATAGTCATCTGTTTTTCATATTTTCTTATTCTGTGCTACCCATCCTTACATCTCCCAGTCTTACCAACAAAATTACTTTCTCTTGCTCCAGAATAGCTTGGATTATCTTATCAGTCTATGATCCACCTGGCCAACTTCTTCATATTCAAGGGCAACAACATTTTACAAATCTTAATCTACTTATTGTGTCTCTCGTATCTTGCTCTTATACTTATATAGCTTTTAGGAACTGCTAGTTTCTTGAAGTTCTTGAGTAACTGCATTCAATTATATGGGCATTTAGCGTCATTCTCGTCCATGCACTGTTTTTGATCTGTTTCTGTCTCCCCAAATTCTTTTCTAAGCTGATGAACCATTATAGAGTTTGCATAAACAGGGTAAAATGAGGAGAATGGTTGACCCAAATGGCCCTTTGAGTGAGGTCACAATGGCAAAATTGGTGCCGGAAATTGATATGGAATTTGAAAGCGAAGAGAAGGCATATGAGTTCTACAATAAGTATGCTGGACATGTTGGTTTTAGTGTGCGAAAAAGTTCTTCGGATAAATCATCTGAAAATGTTACTAGATCTAGAACTTTTGTTTGCTCAAGACAAGGGTTTCGTAAGGACAAAAAAGGTGCAAAAGAAGTAAAGAGGCCCAGGCCAGAAACAAGAATAGGATGCCCTGCACGAATGACCATTAAAATTACACCAAGTGGTAAATACCGAATAACAGAATTTATAGCAGACCACAACCATCAGCCAGCACCACCTTCAACAACACACATGTTAAGATCTCAAAGGATAACCATTGAGCTTCAGGCTGCTGAAGCAGATTTGTCAGATGATTCTGGGACAACTCCAAAATCTACCAATGAGACTGCTCCAAGGCCAATTGGCGGCCCTAGAAATGTCATGTTTCTTCCTGCAGATTACAAGAATAACCTCCGATCAAAGCGAATGAAAGCCATGCAGATGGGTGATGCTGGAGCTGTACTAAAGTATCTGCAGAGCATGCAGCTTGATGACCCTTCCTTCTTCTATGCTATTCAGGTAGATGAGGATGATAGATTGACTAACATTTTCTGGGCAGACTCAAAATCTATAATGGACTTTAACTGCTTTGGTGATGTCGTGTGCTTGGACATGACTTACAAAATAAATGGATATGGTAGGCCCTTGGCACCATTCCTTGGTGTGAATCATCATAAACAAACAACTATATTTGGTGCTGCATTGCTGTATGATGAATCAATAGATTCTTTCAAGTGGTTATTCGAGACCTTTAAGATTGGGATGCGTGGAAAGCAACCAAAGACCATATTGACAGATCAATCCATGGCAATAAGTGGTGCAGTAGCTTCAGTCTGGCCAGGCACTAATCATCGACATTGTGTGTGGCATGTTTACCAGAATGCTGTTAGAAATCTAAATCATGTATTCCAAGGTTCAAAAACCTTTTCAAAAGATTTTAGCAAGTGTATCTATGATTGCGAGGAAGAGGAGGAATTCATGTTAGCATGGAGAGCAATGTTGGATAAATATGATCTCAAAAATAATGACTGGTTAGGCAAGTTATTTGAGGACAGGGACAAATGGGCTTTACCTTATGGTCGAGACATATATTGTGCTGACATGAAAAGCACTCTGCAGAATGAAAGCTTGAGTAGCGTGCTAAAGAAATACTTGAGTCCTCAGTTAGACCTCTTATCCTTTTTTAAGCAATACGAGAGAGTGTTGGATGAACATCGCTATGCAGAGTTACAAGCTGATTTTCATGCTAGTCAAAGCTTCCCAAGAATACCTCCCTCGAAGTTGCTCAAACAAGCTGCAAATCTATATACACCTGTGGTCTTTGAAATATTTAGGAAGGAGTTTGAGATGTTCATGGATTCTATGTTGTTTGGTTGTGGTGAGGTTGAGAGTATATATGAGTATAGAGTTGCTGTCACCGATAAACCCAAAGAACACTATGTTAGATTTGACTCTCGAGATTGTTCTGCCTACTGCAGTTGTAAGAAGTTTGAGTTTGTGGGGATTCAATGTTGTCATGTGCTAAAGGTGCTCGACTTCAGAAACATCAAAGAATTGCCTCGTAAGTACTTCTTAAAGAGGTGGAAAAAGGATGCTAAGTCTTCTAATGAAGGCAACAATTGGGTGATTACAAGTGAGAGTGATCCCAAGACCCCCACAAGCTCATCCCTGATTGTTCCAGTGACATCCTATTCGCAACAGCAGGGTTTTCATGGCTCAAGTCAATTTAGTCAAGTAAGTTCACTGAGGGTAAAATTTGGCTTGCTTGATCCTGGCCTTTTCTTTAGCTTATGGCTTAATTGAATTGCAGGATCCTTCTGTCTCAGACTTGCATCAACATTCATTTCCTGCCAGCACTCAGTTAAATCAGGTAATAACTGTGGTCTAAAATTTGTAATGAAGAAAAAAGAAATTGATATTGTGTATATTCTGATGCTATACATCTGCGATCTAAATTCTTGTTACACGATGAACTAGGTTGTTTTGAACCTCGGTATATTGGTGCTTTGTGACAATGTTGGTGTGATATCTGCTTTTTCTTGCGCTAGGATAATGATTAGGAAAATACCATGCAGTTATTCTGTTTGTATTCAATTTGCAGTTGGATCAGATTGCAGCTTATGAGCATTGTTTTTCCAATATGATATATGTAGGGATATTCAGCTGCAAGTATGCACTCCCCAGCATTTCTTGGGAGTTCCCATGTGAACAATCGGACAAATGATGAAGGCCATTGAGACATTCAGATCTCTGTCTGAATTACCTGAGTATGAGTAGTTTAGAATTCCTATATGAAGTGATGTAAGCCTATGATCTAGATTCAGATGATGGTATTGCCTTATCTCCATTGGCTGACATGGGTTTCATGATTTGCTTTGTGGGTTCAGGTTGCTTTTGCTGCACAAACACATGGGCGCAAGGTCTTCAGTATCCCATGGAAATTCCTTTTGGATGCTTGATTGAAGTGCCTTGAGATAAGAATCGTGTTAGGGTACAGATGACATAACAAAATGATCCCCCCCCCAAATAGTAAATAAACTACGTACATCATGGCAGATATTCTTGTTGTCATGGATGCTAGTGTTGTACTTTGGCCTTATGCCTAGGTTTCATGTTCACGGTTATGTTAATTAGTTTGCCATACGCTTGAGCATGGAGACATATATTGTAAATGGTGTTATCACTTGGGCATTTGATTGGCGTATCTAGTTTGGGGAGATCATTTTTGGTCTTTGATATGGATAATATTAGTGTTGTAGCAGTCATCTTTTCCTGCATTAGTACATTAGGAGACTCTTTTGAAAGCATCATTTCATCTTTTAGAAAGTCTGATCTGAATGCTCCTCTTGTTTCTTCATATTGGACTGATCCCAACTCAATCAACTAAAATTTCCTCGGCTTCCATCATGGTTTATTATCGTACTTTTCAGATCTTTCTGGTATAAAATAGATCTCACTGGCTTCTAAAAGCAGTTTCTGAAATTGGAGAAAAATGTTTGATTAAGTTCATAGCAATTAACAAGATAGTTGGGTGCAGTTTGTAGTTGAGATGGTGTCTATTAATGGTGACTCATCCATTTGGAATAATTTGCTTGTGCTCTTAAGGATTTACAGCTTCTGTGCAGGTCATATGGACAAGCACCCATCGAGCTATCTGAAGACATGGGCATATGAACAGGCAAGCTGTTGGCAAGGTTTCCTACGTTATCAGGATGATGCTATGTACCAGATAAATGAGTGCTTAAAGATCAACATTGACGATAACAATGGAGGATGGTGTTTGATCTGCTCTGTAATGACAAGGAGTGTAAGTTGCGCTATCAATGCTTAAAGAGGAGCCTAGTACAGAAGTAAGGGATATAATGATCCCATGATAATATTAAAGGTTTCAAAAGCTTCATAAGGAGTGTAGAACCATGTAAGCTGCAATTCAGTGGCTTCTATGACAACAAGGAACATGCTTGATGATTGTAGTTGTCAGTTGGGTCAATGAATTCCCAATTCCTTCCTTGCAGCTAGATTCTCTGCATGATAGTTGGAAATCATATGGAATGATAATTTGGGACACATACTAAATCATTGAGGAACTGTGACTGTGGAATTGATGATTAGGAATCATATTGTGTCTTTGGGGAACTGTAAACTCTCATCCTTGTTTACTTTTTCGGTCCAAGATCAGGTTTCTAGTGTAGGACAAAGCTCCAATGTGATTTACTGTCAACAGTGGATGGGGTTCTTATGTATCATGCTGTTGAGTTAGCAGGATGAGTCTAGATTAGAAGATATGGAGGTTACATTGGTTCATATGTATATATGTATATGTATGTATAGATAGACTTTATTTATGAGCAAGTTTTCCTGAACCAAAGGTTGAGAGAAATTGAAGACCAATCAAAGGTAAGACTTTTTCTTTTGTTCTTCTTAAATAAAAGAGGAGCTGCACATAAATTGAACAGTACAGGCCCTAAAAAGTCAAATACATACACAACCTTGTTCTTGGAGCCTCACAATAGTCTCCAAAGAAAAACAAAAAAAGGTTAAAAGAGTCTTCTTGCCCTATGGTGACAGTCATCTTGCTCTGTTTTATAGCTTCTTTTGGACCATCCAAAGTTGTCCAAACTTCTGCCTTTTTAGCTTGGCAAGTAAGCTCAACTGGTTCTGCCTCTTCATCACCAGACTTCAAGAGACTTGGTTATGGCCACTTGAAGATACAGATGCAGCATTGGTTGGTGGAGATATGAATCATCAACAGTGATTACTGTGAAATCATAAATTAGCTTTAGTTCACTGAATGGCTCATTGCTGACAAACAACATATCCAATTATTGTGATCTCTATCCAGTAGCCTGATTGAATTGCATCACAATCAATCATTTATTTTTGTACTAGTCTCACTCATCAAGGGGTTGCACAGTCTGTGTTCATCTGAGCAGAACATGTCTCATGAAGAAACTTCCTTTTATGCCCAGTCATCCTTCAAAGTGTTGTGCCATCTTGTGGCAGATGATTAAAGCTAGAGCTGCTAGACTCTTGTTCTCAAGTCTTCACCTCTGTTCTTGTCAGTGTAAGCCAGCCACATGCCTAGCAATTTGAATGGGACATGCATTGATACCTCCTTTGCTTCTCCTTTGCACTACACCTTTGTCTAAACCACCTATTATTGGGTCATGACCCAGATGTTTGGCTTTTGTTTCCTTCTGGTTTTGCAAGCTTGCAAGCTTTATACAGTAGACATCTGTGTTTAGAACCTAGAATAAAAGGTGAGTATGAGATGGATTTAAGAACACTAATAAAATTCCCCAGATAATGATTCTCTTGATCTTCAATTGTAGTTTGGTGGATGTTGATGCTGTTGGAAAACTTCTGGCACTTGCCATGGTAATAATGTCTCACAAAAGCCTTTGGAGATGAGGTTTTCTGCATCATTTTGTTTTACCATTTCAATACAAAAAGCTCTTGGTGGTTCACAAATCATGTGAGTGAAAAGAATTTAGCAGAACAGTTGAGACACCCCATGGATTCTTGAGAATCCATCCACAAAGTTGATATGATTTAAACATGACACACTTGTTATTGTGAAAAAGGCCTTGAGATATCCTGCTTTCATGTTTAGTATATAAAGTCTGTACTTACTTCTCTCTTTCATGTTATATATTTAGTTTTCTTATTACCTCCTTCTGACCATATTAACTCTGGTTAGCTAACCTAGATTAGGTTGCTAATAGGATAATAGGAAGGATTGACATGACAATGACATCAAGGACATGGATGGGATTATGTGATCTAACTTTGCATGCTTAATTGTAGTTATTTTTAAGATCAATGCTGGTTGTTATGGATTAATCACTCTTCATTGGTCATATTAATTGTGTGGTTACACTCCATCATCATATTTATTGGAGATGAATCTATCCCCTAAGCCATCAAATCTTTCCTTGCATTACAGGTGGTAATTGTTGATTGTTAAGCCACATAATCCTCCATTAAATAACAGTTAGTTGGATTAAGACAACAACTAATATGGATTAAGACAAAATTATTCCTATCCAACTAAACAATAGTTCTTTGTCATTTATTTATTATAATCCCTGCCTAGTATTTTTTTTTATTATAATGATGATTATATCATTAAACAATGAGATCGTCTGCCTTAATTTAGATTGATTGTTATGATAATAAAACAGTGTTTGGATAAGAACAATTGTCCTTTTCTCTATATGTATGATATGCTAATCAAAGGTAGCCATGACAGCCAATTAATTAATTCTATTAATCATAATAATTGAATAATGGATATTTTTATATCTCATGTTATTTTTTTCTTCATTATTGTTATTATTATTATTATTATTATTATTATTAGTACTTACTATTACTAATTATTGTTTACCCTCCTACCGATCTCTTCCCGTCTTCCTCTCTCTCCTCTCTTCGTTTCAATGTTTGCTCCCTCCATCGCTCGTATCCTACAAGTATATATATAGAGACCGAGAGAGGAGACGAGAGAGAACCGGAAACCACCAACACCGACGCCTGTACGATTCTCATTGTTCGTCGGTCGGATAGATTGGAGATCGAGCTCGCGGATCGATCCTTCTTGGACGAAAGGTGAGTTGGTGGCGCGATCCGGTGGGTCTGGGTGCGGCAGTGGGGGGGAGTTCTTGGTTCTTGTTTCTTGATGCTCCGTGTGGTTGGCGTTTTGGGACTTTGGGCTTAATCAGATGGGGGTCTTTGTTTCTTTGCCATGGATGTGGAAGAATTTTGGCTTTTTCGGAGGGGGTTTCGATCGGGAGTGGGATGCCGTACTGGTTTTCTTCTGGTGCATCTGAGAAATCTTTCGATCTTGATGTCGGTTGTTTTGGGTTTCCCAAGGGTTTTTGTGATGTGATTTGGGTTTCCCTTTTTGAATTCTTGTAGGGTTCTGATGGTTTGGGGGTTGGAACAGGGAGCTCATGAGGTGGCGGACCATGGAGGAGGAGGCAGCATTTTGACATCGAGAGATGGATTCCGACATTCTTCTTGACCATGCATTATTCCAGCTCTCGCCAAGACGCTCGCGGTGAGAATTGCTGTCTTGATCTTTTTTTGCCATCGGTGAATTTTCCCTTATTCTGGAATAATATCACATATTGCAGGTGCGAATTATTCGTATCTGGAGGTGGGAAAACCGAGAAAATTGCTTCGGGGTTCTTGAAGCCATTCCTCGCCCATTTGAAAGTATCAGAAGAACAATCTGCAGAGGCAGTTGATTCGATAAAGCTTATTGTTGATAGGAGGACGAAAGATGGAACATGGTTTAAGAAAGGAACCGTCGAAAGGTTGGACATAGAGTGTCTGATAAAATCCTTCTTTGTTGGATGGTTAGGTTTATCCTGTAATGTATTATGTTTCTTTTTGGCGGGTGGTTTCCAAAATCCTTTGCAGAGATTTCTTATTGGCAAATCCTTGCTACAGGTTTGTTCGATTCGTTCGTGAACCAGAGGTTCTGGAATTTGTCAATACATTTGATGCAGAAATGTCACAGCTGGAAGGGGCCAAGAAAATATATTTGCAGGTGATGAACTTCATGCTGTTCCTCTTTTGTTGGATTCATAAGTGACTCCTTTGTGTCATCTTTCTGAAGCCTCATAACCTTCCTATTCAGAACTCAGGAGTTCCAGTTTCTGGTTCAATGGGTATGCCTTTTTGCATGTTATTACAGTATCATGAATTCTTGATGAGTAATTATGTTTTGACCTAGCTTTATTATTGCTTTTTCTCTGAGAGAGTAGCAGCCTAGAATTTGAAGAAAAGCTTGAAAATTATTTAACAATACTCTTCTAATCAATCCTTTGAATAACCTTGCTAAGTCACACTTTATATGCAGGATAATTTGTCATGCTAAAGAATATAGTACTAACGGATGTTTATACTTCTACCATTCCCTTGCCATGCCATTCTAATATATCAAAGTAGCTAAGTTCCATAGTTGCTAATTGTCTAGAAATTTATAGTGTTTACCTTTATTATTGTTGTGCAGCTTGTATATTGGGTTTGCACCTTTGTTCTCATGCATATATAATATATATGCAGTATCTATATGATGAAAATTTAGTAGACAAGAATTTTTGCAGGTTGTTTAAAACAAAGTCCGCAATACCGTACCGTACCGGAGTTTCGACCTGGGCTCAGTATCGGTACGGTACGGTATACCGAGCGGTACACCCAGGTGTACCGCTCGGTATATTTAGGCGTGTCGAGCACTGTAGCTACAGTGTCGAAACGGTAACAGATGGTCCGCGTACCGGAAGCCTATCGGACCGGCACGTACCGCCCATACCGGGCGGTATGGACCGGTACTGCAGACCATGGTTTAAAGTTTGACAGCAAGTAAATCAGCATATATAAGTAGGTGGTCATTTCACCATTCACGTTTACTTGAAAAATAGTTTTAAATTTAGTTTAACTTTATCCAATGCTTGACTGTTAATTAGTATCTCCTATATTGTTTTTCTCTAAACTTTATGATCAAGAAGATGTGTGGTCTAGGTGTTAAGGGTCTATGTTTTATATGAAGATTGTTAAGTAACAGTTATTTAAACCGGAGGTAAAGGAGAATAACATTCAGTGTGCAACATGCCCTAGAATGTATAGCAATGGTTGCCTACTTGTGGAAACAAGAACTGGATAGATCTCTTAATTGGGAATTAAAGGTATTCCCCAGACCTCCTTTTTATTCATTATTACATTCTTTCACCTATTCTTGCAATTGATGCATATAATTAAACATGACAAGATGTATCAGTATTTACTGTTGGTATGAAATAATACTTTTATTTTTGAAATGATCTCTGATGTTAATTTTGTATGATCTGTAAGATTGTAATGCTATCTCTCTCTCTCTCTCTCTCTCTCTCTTGTGGAACATCCTAAGCATCTTAATTTACAACGAAACATTTGGTGGTTTTATTCTAAGAAATCATTTTTTTGAAAGTATTTCTGTATAAGTAGTATCAACATGTTAATACAAAATTCTCTTTGGACTTCTACTCAGGTGAAAATGGAACAACTACAGAAGCATCTGTGGATATAACAAAGTAAGTTTCCCTTCTCATTCTCAAAGGCTCAAGCCAGAATGATGTCAAATTTTTAATGGATTTAGTATTATCTTATTCATGTAGCTTTCATTTTCTTTCCTTGAGAAAGTTTGTACTTCTGAGCAAGAGATTCACCACACAGCAAATATGAAAGCTATTAAATAATACAAATGTAATCTACATTATTGTTATGCCCCACTTATCAGTTCTAATGGACTTCCTTATACAAATAGTAATGGCATCGTTGATTAGTTTGATAGGTGAAACATTATGTTAAAGAAACTAGGGTTTTGAATACCGGTCTATACCGACGTACCAAGCTCTGCTCGGTACAGTATGTACTGGTATGTATCATTGGTGTGCTAGAGCGTACTGACGGTACATCCTAAAACCTTGAAAATACCTTCACCTATCACGCTAGGGCGTACCGATTGATACGTCTTGGTAACGGTCGAAATCCGAGGCAGTACCGATCGGTATGCCTCGGTACCAGTCAAAACACTGGTACCACCCGGTAGAGGGCAGCCCACGTACCAGTATCCTCTTGGACCGGTATGTGTCACCCGTATCGGGCTGTACACTTCGAAATTGAGAACCGTAAAAGAAATCGAGTAATATTGGGCTAAGGTTCTGCCTTTCTACTTCCCTACTTTCTCAATAGGGAATTCCATTCATTATCTATGGCAGTATTGCAGTTGATTTAGGAATTCAGTTCTTGTTGAAAAATGGTCATGTAATTACCCTGTTCTCATCACTGTTCAAGCACTCCTTAATCATAGTGCCAAAAGGGTTCGAATTCATGCAAAGAAAAGCTTATTTAGTGTGGAGAGGATGGTAATTGGGTTGTTTGAGAGTCCTAATTCTGTAGGAATTGGAGCTATTGGTCCATTTAAGAGGTCTATGGGAGAATCAACAGGGTGTACATTTATTTTACTGAAGAAAGGTTTTTTATTGGCCTTCTTGCCCTAATTTATCCTGTCTCCTCTCTTTCTTATATATTTCGCTCTCTTTTATCTTTTTTATTCTCATGCACTGTTTTTGTTTTCCTGTGCCAGAAATTCAGCAGCCTACTGGTGTCTAATTCATATCTTTTGACTTTATTGCCAGTAGCACCATTTTTCATCAACTGATATGACATTCTGTATGCGCTAAGGGTAATGACAATATACTCCCTACTTTTTCATTCTCAGGAATGAGCTTCTTAGAGCCATTGAAGTGCGGCTTGTTGCAGTTAAGCAGGATCTGACCAAAGCTTGTTGTTGGGCATCATCTAATGGGTTTACCCCTAAAAATGTCTCAGAGCTTCTTCATTTTGCAGATTATTTTGGTGCAGATCACCTAAAGTAAGTTACAAAGCTCTCAGCATAATGTTGTTTTCTGCTCAGCCAAAAGGAAAAAATGGTTAGCTTGCTTCTTGTGTTGGTTTGACGTTGGAGGAAATGAAATATTATCTGATGCAGTTTTGCAGATCTGATACTTTGATATTGATGCTTATTTTTACACTGATAAATAATTATCTAAATTCTCACTAGATGTGTGCCATGCCAAATCTGTGCATCTTGGTTCCAGTTCACAATCATTAGAAACACAATTGCTTAGATTGTTCCACAAGCGTATACATCTATGCCAGAATTTTATGGCAAAGTTTTTGGACTCACCATTTGGATAATGATTAATTGTCCTAGGCGATTGCACTTTTTTTGCATCAAACATCCATTTTAACTAATAATCACTTGGTAGTTGTTAATCATGATGAGTTGGGTAGTCATTTTTAATGTCTTAAGATGAATTCATGTTGATATATATGATACTGATGTCTCCTTGGTAGCCCATGGAAGCAAGAGGAGGGGCCTTGTCTCTTCAATTTGATCAGAGCTTTATGCATATACTGCTTTATATTTATCCAAACAGAAGCCATCCCATTGACCTTGTCATGTAACCAAACATATTATCTCATCCCAAGTGATCCGGATCATGTGATCTTTGAGTTGGGTTGTTGAACTGGACCGAGGATACATGGACATGTGCAACTGTTCAATCCAAGTTCTCATGGAGGATAACCAGTGCTACGGGTTGCTATTTCTAAGATGTACCACCTTGAAATTTGGCCTGGTGGATTTATGCTGAGTGATGCAGCCTAGTCATATAGTTATGGTTCCTGTTGCAGAATAGTTGCATGGGCCAACTTATAACTATGGTGATGCTATGATGTGGCCTAATCTTAGACCCCATTCCATCAGCTCTTGACATAGCTAGGGCTAATTAGGCCCCTAATCAATATTTCTAACTAATCAAGGGGTTCCACAGCTTCGTGCAGCAGTATGGTATGCTTTGTCAGCAAAATGTAACCTAAAAGAACCTTATCTAGCTTGGATGAGTTTAACTTCACTTGGTACAAAGTGTCTTAATCAAAGGAAAACTCCCAGATATGTGATAGGAAAGGAGAAATAGAGCAATTTTTTCTCAAGATTCTTTTTATCAAATAGAAAAGACTATGACAAATTAGACCTTCTTACCAAGTACTAAACTTAGGTTTAGATTTATATTTTTATTTCATTTTTAGTATATTCTTGTTCTTATTTTAGAAAGTTTGAAGATTCGTATCATGAGTCTATTTGATGTATAAGAATCATAGTATGATCATAGTTTATGTTAAAAGGGTGCAAGCCTTAGGGCTCATCCTTTATTTTACCTTCTATTCTATAAACATAAATGTGATAAGAAAATGATTAATAAAGTCGAGTTAGAAAAAACAAGGGTTAATCATGTTTTCTGACTTTGTCCTATCAGTAATAAGTTTTACTTTTTTTCTATTTTAGTAATTTGGATGTATTTTCGTTATTAATTTTAGTTGATGTTTTGGGCAATTGTGAAGTTCAATTTTCAGTCTCTTTGATGTCATGTAAAAGAAAAAAAGAGTCCCTTTGATGTCCAATAGTCCTAATATGGTTGAAGTATATGTTAAACAATTTTTTAGCAATTAGAAGTCATATTTGGAGAGTTCTAAGAGTTTTGAGGTCTATTTTGATCGGATTCTGAGAAGATATTTTCAGAAATACATTTTTTTGCCCCCACAAAGCCTCTTAATTGGGTATATAAACAAGTGGTTGTAAGTTCTTGAGGCATGCATGAGAAATTGATTATTTCTTTTATGCAATGAATTTGTTTAATTTAAAATAATTAATCTCTTTCTTCCCTTCATTTTTGAGGCATTTTTCTTATTGAATTGGAGAAAGTCCTAATAAGAGGGTCATATCTTATCATGCGAGTGTTGTCTCAGACATTGTTCGGATGATGTCCAATGCAGCTACCTTTTAAGAAATGATTTTTCATATGAAAGAAACATAATACTTTAAAGAACAACTAGCCATCACTTTCGGGCTACTTTCTTCCAGAAATTATGGTCTTAAGTTGGGAATGAGCTGAAGAATATTTTTGTTCTGTGGAATAGTATGTTTATTGATATGGTAGTGGTTGAATATTGAAAATGAATCATTCTTGATGCAAGTTAATTTGAATTTCTGGGAGATGTATATGTAGAAAGTATATAGTATGGTTACCCATGATAACCTTCCAAACTACACAAGAAGTTTCCACTTCTTTTTCTTTTTCCAAACTTATTTAGAAGTTATTAAGTGTTCAAAGATTTATCTTTTTATATGTTGGAGATTATTAGTCCAAAATAATTTGCCAAGTTCTCTACTTGTTCTTGCCAATTTCTGTTCCCTTTTACCTGATAATTTGGTAATAGTAATGATATTGGTGCTGTTTGTAATGGCTACAGTGAGGCATGCACTAAATTCATTTCACTTTGCCAAAAGCACCCTGATCTTTTTAGTCTTCAGCACCTGCCTTGGTCACTGCCTCTGCCACTTAAAAGCCTTGGCATCTCATCCTCCTCTGGCTCAGATGTCTCACTAGATGAGCCAGAAGATGAGCCCAAGGTTGGTGGTAAACCACCTGATGGTGGGGGTCTTCATCTCCACAAACACAACAATAGCCAACCAGCACAGATAAATACAGCAGAGTTGCTGTGCCCATATCCACAACTCAAACCTATCCAGCAGCATTTTGTGGATAGAACTGTTGGGAACGTGGTTGACTCTATTCCTGCTGCATCATTCACTAAGCCAGCTCAACGGGATGAAGGAGGCTCTAGGCGTCTTAGCGTGCAGGATCGCATCAGTCTCTTTGAGAGCAAGCAGAAAGAACAGTCTGTGAGTTCGAGAAATATCAGCACTATTGTTGGAATTAAGAGGGTAGTGGCAGGAAAAGGAGAACCTAGGAGAATCCCTTCTGATGTCTCAGAAAAGTCAGTATTGAGGAGATGGTCTGCTGCTAGTGACATGAGTATAGATCTTAACAGCAGCAGTTGTAGCAGCTTCAATGATGAGAAAGACGGTGGGAGTGCTTCTGGAACTCCTACATCTGCAAACTTGCAGTTTCAATCCAGCAATAGAATCCAAGAGGGAGTGACCAGTGGGTTGACAGATACAATGACCGTGCAGTCTCAGTTGAGTCCTCAAGCATGCATAGCCATCACACCTTGCCAGTTTCATCCCCAATTCCAAACTCTATCTAAAGATAGAGATCATGCCAAGGAAGAAGTTGACAAGACCCTGATGACCCCATCAGAACCTGCCTTTCCTAAGGAGCAGATCAAGCATATAATACCTGCTTGCCAAAGTGGTAAGATGTTTTGTCAATTAAATAATCAAGATGTTTTTGGCACCCAACAAGATGGCTTTTTGGAATCAGGTAATTGTGCTGGATTGAAATGTCATGCCGTCCGTCACCCACAGTTTGAAACCACCTCAGTGGATTATGTCCAAGCAAACGACCATGTGATTTTGCAAGCCACATCACAATCTGTATTAGCAGCAGAGGAAAAAGCAGGGCTGAGAGATCAAGAAAGTTCCAGGACTCGAACTGGGAAGATCTCCTCACATCCAGATGGTGTTCGAGTGAAATATCAACCAACATTATCTACCCAACTCCAAATTTTTGCAAAAAAACCTGATGATGCTCAAGTGGGAACCAAAGATCCATCAGATTTTCAGATTAACTCAAGAGCTATATCAGGCATATATTTGGAGTCCCACCCCCAATGGGCACCTCTAAGTAAACCAGTGGGAGCTGATTCGAGTGGAACAGTTGTTTCTGAGCAACCTTTTGGTCCCATTCTAGTCAAGGAAAAAGGAGATTTGGGTCACCTAGGTATAAATTTCAAGGATCAATCATTGTCTTCTGATTGTCCAAACAAGTTTCAAAGTGAAACAACACACTCTGAAAGATATAGTTTGCCTGTTTTTCCAGTGAGGGATGCAAAAGAGTGCATGGAGTTACTTGATCCACCTTCTACGTGTTCAGCAGAGCAGATTCAGATGGTGAGTTCACTTGAAGGAGGAAATCAAAAGCTGAACAATGAACTTCAAATGAAGGCTAATGAATTGGAAAACCTTTTTGCTGAACACAAGCTCAGAATTCAGAAGGATCAGGCAACAACCTTTCAGAGGAGTTCAGATGCCCACAAAGATCATGTAAAGGCTTTGGAGAAAGGACATGCAATTCCAGTTCAATTGCCTGAGAGGAAGTTTGTGAAGGAAACTTCCAAGAAGGAAGTTGAATTTGATGCTAATTTGCTGTCAAATATGGTAAATAATAGGAAATTTGATAATAACATATGCCAAGGATTTGACAATAAATCAGATGATTTTAGAGGGAAATTCTATGATAAATATATGCAAAAAAGGAATGCAAAACTATTAGAAGAGTGGAAATCAAAAAGGCCTCAGAAAGAAGCAAAGATGAAAGCATTGCGTGACAACCTAGAACATACTCTGGCTGAGATGCGAGCTAAATTTATAGGATCTGCTAATGGACAATATTTGAGATCTTTTAGCTGTTCTTCAGTTTTATGAAACAAATATCGGGTATTGACTTAAATTTTTCCTGTTTTTCCTGAATGAAAAATCTCTATCTTCAATTTTGTCTCAATTCACCATACTCGAGCTGTAGGTGGTTAGCTTTTAATTTTGCAACTAATGTTCAGAGGTTTTCAAGATTGGCTTCAAGTACATGCTCAAGTTCGTGATCAAACATAAGAATATTTGGTGTGTTTGAGAAAATTATTGCGTGGTCTTGATTTTTATGCTGTAAATTAGGCACATGGATTTCAATTTTAACACATAAAATATGAGAAAACAAAGTGTTTAGCACATAATTATTCTAGCTCTCAAGTGATAAAAAAAGAAATAATTGTCTTGGTTATTCTTGGTCATTTCTTAGTATGAACAAGAGATATTGCCTTGCATAGAGCTCTATGACCAGAAAAGACTTTGTAGCCAAACCCAAATAATTAGGACATTATCTTGTTGTTTTTTGATGTGAAACTATCTTGGAGAAAGGGCATAAAAGTAAGTGCATCATAACTATTTTAATTGTGCTTATCTTAAATATAATTCTTTTAGCTTCCTTTTCCCCTGTTGGCACCGTTGGGTTAGCAATTTCTTTGACTTCATCATTGATTCTATCAGAGGATCTGAAGACTACCGATGATAACAAGATCAGAACATCTGTACAAATTAATACTTTCCAAGAAATGTCCTGCTGTGATTTATCCAGTGATGATTTATCCACTGATATCTATTCTAAAGGCACTTTCTCCAAGATGCTTTGATGTGGTACAAATTTGTCTTCTCCACCCATCAAACATCAATAGCATCAACCCATAATCTCGGGTAAGCCCCCATAAGATCCAGTACCCAAAATGAAAACCCTTTTGCAGAAGCAGCTCCTAAATTATCTGACTTCTGAGGGAAAAACACAAAGTCATCATCGTTAAATAGCAGAATAACTGCATGAGTGCAGCAAAGAACCTGTTTTTGGAGCAAGAGCATCACTGAAGAACCTTGCTAATGAGAACAAGCCACATAAATCACAATCCAGAGAAAGGGAGTCCCGCCAAGGATCCTTTCAACTCTGATTTCTGATAATGGATATTCCAAGGAGCAAACTAGGCTAGTTTCTGTAGAAGTTCAGAAAGGTGCAGTATTCCAAACTCCAAACCACTTTTGAGTCAATATTGCTGGCCCTGATTCAGAGGCTGGTATGACTAAATTTAAAGATTATGCTTTCTGGGTTACACAAGAATTGAAAGGATCTCCAAAATGTAATTGATCAGGAAGATGATTCACCTGACATGATTAAAAATGAAGAAGAATTGAAGAGAAAATTTTCTGCAGGGAAACTTGGCTTCATCAGTTCTCATGTTGAGTTAGACAACAAGCCAAGGCACATGCAAGAATTTGGAACTTAGTTATTTTGGGATCTGTCTCAAAGGTGGAGTATGATACTGGTTTTGTTTTGCCACACATGCAAGAATTGGGAAGTTAGTTACTTCAAATTTGTCTCAAAAGTGGAATATGATACTAGTTTTGTTTCACCCATGTCTGCTATTTTAACAGGAAACATACAAGAGTCACTAGAAGGTGCTTCATCATGAATACATCATAAATTTTCTTATGCACATGAGGCATCAGATATTGAAGCTTATGTAGATTCACTTGTAGGAAGTTTGGCTTCATGGAATTCCCACTTGTTGAATCAAATGGACTCTGATTCTTTTCCAATGAGAGAATCAAGGAAGTGCTTAGTTTCTCATTGCTGCTAATGCATCCCAGCTAGGACACATGGATTTGGAGGAAGAATGGGGATGTAAAAGAGGGGGGGGGGCCGGGGGGGTGGTGGGGGTGGGGTGCGGGGGGCGGAGAGAGGATGCACGGGGTATGTCTCAACTCTCAACAATTTTTAAAGGTGATGACAACACAGATGGTTGTGATGTGTAGCAGCAGATCCATGCAATGGCTTGACAAAGAGAATGGCTACCTTTCTGCAAATGATGGGTCCAATTGAGTTGAGAGGTATCATGTTTTCTATTTAATTGTTTATTTATTGTTCTTTGATTAACGTTATTGTGTTACTCTTTGTTTTTTAACTGATTGATTACCTTGATTCTCGAGCTGTAATTGCATTTTTCTTTCTGTCATCTTTCTTGCTTTTACTATGATCTTTTTGATTTTAAGCAATCAATTTGAATGACTCTTAAGACTGAGTGATGCCTATTTCCGGAAATGACTTAGGGTATAAATGAGCCAAGCTACTGGGAACCTGCTTATCTGAAGCTCTGCGTAATGCTTGTGGAGGCTTAAATTGGCTGAGATGGTAAGACCGGTCTAACTTAAAACTACTCCATCCATTGATTCTAGCTCAGGCGTTCTAATTTAACGTCAAGCTTACCCCAAGCTGCTTATGTTCAGCTTTCTAAAGGACTGCCAGCAAACTGGTGTCACCTATGGACCTTTCATTTATTAATCTTTATAAGATATTATGACATAATTTTCTTTTGCAGGACATAATACTAATAGAAACAAAATATTTTTTAGAACAATTAGAAGGGAGTCTGACGCATATGACTTTCACCATTAAGGGATCTGGTGATATTTAGAAATGTTATCAGTAGTAACGTGGTAACCTTGGTATTCCATTAAAGCTTGAATTCAAATTTACTTATTTTCTGATGGTTAAACATAATTTGCCTTTGTTAACTTTAATCGTTAGAATGAATGCCATGTACTAAATTTTCTAGATGAAGAACCTCTCGTCAAATTAAATGTCAAGCCTGAAATGAGTAACAAGCTTGATCTTTTCATTACTGCTGGTGTAAATGTTGGTTTAGCTTTCACATGCATATTAGGAGAGATTATTAAGTTGTTTAGATTGTGCTTTCTTTTCTGTTCAAGAATAAATGTAGAATAAGAGTCCAATGGAGGAATTAGTTTAGACTGATTCTAATAAATGTTCTTGTTATAGTCTATGTGACAGTTCTTTTTCTGTTTCTGGCTTTGTTACAACATAGATAGTTTTTGTTAAACATCATAATTAATTCCATTCGTATATACAACCATGCAAGTACGCAATACCACAAACTTTTATTCATTGCATGTGTGAGATGCTAATTGATTGATCCTAATTCAAATCCAGCTTCTGTTTTGAATATATGTTGATGATTTTGTTCTCAATGTGTTTCGTTTTATTACCTTAATTAGTTTACCTGTGTTCTAGAAAAGAAATATGCATCTACAAGTTCTATCGATGTAAAAGATTTGTACGGTTGTCTAGTCATTAGTGTTAGATTACAGAAGTGTGTCTAATGAGTTTTGTATGATTACATTTTTACATTAATACAAGCAAATGTATCACTCAATCATATACAATATAAACCTAATTGGTATATTTATGTACTAATGATATTGTTTTAATAGATGAGATTTTAAATGAAACTAATTCTAAATTTAAGTTATGAAGACAACCCTTATAAATTATATTTTAAATATATTAGAATTAAGGCTAAATATATGAGATGTAAATCTTAATGATTACTGGGAGTAGGCTTTTGAGGTTATAGTTAAGTTGGATATACAAAAAGTTTTATTAAGTAAAAAATCTTAAATATCTTGAATTACTTATTTTGTAGATATTGATAAATATATTATTCATCAATAGGTTTGTGATTAATAAAAAAAATGAGATTGTTGTTAAATCCAAGACATTTTATGAATCTGACTGGTAGTTAAAAAACAAAAACGAATATAAAGGGTTTGTACTGTTGAAATAAGAATATTGAGATAGATGCTTGAAATTAGTATGAAAAATAAGAAAACAAATATTTTATGATTTTTTTATATCTTCATGTGCTAAGGAAATCTATAAATGCTGTGGTTAGAAAAATATGCGCCGTCAATCTGTAAAAAATTAGTACCCTCTTTCATTCTTATAAGCAGTCTACATTCATATGATGTTTCTACTGGTAGCTTTATTTCGCCTGTTATTTTGCAACAACCAAAGTGATCCTGTAATTGCTGTCAGGTTAAAATCCAATCGGTGTCACCATAATTGCTGTGGGTTAAAAGCAAAGACTACTCGTTGCAAGATAAGATCCGGATTCTCAAGTGAGTACGGTTTAATCTGGAACAGAAGAAAGGAGACATCACCAGCTAGCGGTTCTGAATTGATACTAGTAGGCGAAGACGTTTATACTTTCAACAAAGATATCAAAGAAATTATATTTTTATAGTACAAGAACAAGATAAATCGAGCACTCTTAGTTATTTGTTTTCAAATTAATACTAAGCCATAGCATGCAGTGCTACGGTCTTTTCCCACCATTTAGCTCTCTATGGCAGGCAAGGCTTCATTACTAAAACAAAGAATGAAGTATATAACATAGTGAGTGGGATCAATAATTGAGGGCCATCGAGTTACTTGATCAAAAACATAATACCAGGATCCACCTTGATCATGAAGGAAGTGAAAACTCAAAAGACATAGTTTTCTAACTGACCCCTGACAAGGATCGTCCGCAAAAGAACCCGTCCTACAGAACACGGGAACGCAGCACATAGTCACATAAAGAAAATTATAGAAACCGAAGTTCTCGATCAAGATTACCCCGGCGAGGATGAGAGGCGGGTTTCCGGCTTCATGGGCGTCCTCCCCTTGCCGTCCCACGTCAGATTTCCATCACCGAAACCACCGGCAAAGTACCAAAAGAAGCGGAGGGATATATATATATATATATATATATATATATCCGAAAAAAATTAAAAGCGGCCAAAAAGGGTTGGAAGACCGAGATCTTACTAACCGCGGTCACCACACTCTCTTCAACAACTTGGGCCGAACAGGCTGCTAATACGTATGGGCCAGGTATTGACTATAGTTGAAGCCCACGGTCTAAGACTTATTCTGATTTAGTTTAGCCCATATGACTCGGCCCAATAAATAAAAATGCAAACTAAACTCGCCGCACTCTTCAACAAATTGAGTCGAGCCGAATACCAACGTCTTATGGGCCACTTGAGGACTTATGTCAAACACCCACAGTAAAAAAAAAAGCAAAGCCATAAAACATTTATTTAGGGGCATTCCGAGAATTGAACTCGGGACCTCTCGCACCCTAAGCGAGAATCATACCACTAGACCAAATGCCCTTTGATGAACAATTGTTGCATAAGATTATTGGTATGTTCTCTAAAGAATCCGAAGTTGCCCCAACACATCTCTAAGCCTTAACATGATAACAAAAGTTGCCATGTAACTTAACCTTCTTAGTAAACGAATGTGATATGATCACAAGTGATATCTTCGCCTTCAAGTGGCCTCCAAACTATATCATAATAGACGGTACACAAATACGAGAAAAGAACATATAATGGGTAGATTAGGAGCAATGCATGGTCAAAAGGTAAGGGAAAACATACCTGCACAATAATTTCTTAAGTAGGCTTCCAGCAATGTTCTCTGTCAATTTGTTTCCTCCGTTATGTGAACTTTATAACACACAAAAGGTCGGTAAGAATCCTTGAAAACTGATCATGAAAGTTAGACAAAATCAAAGCATATTTTTGGAGATCATACAGATGCCTACTTGCTCATCATGGGTTATAAGGTATTGGAGTATGCTTGCCTGCATTGACCCAAGTCCGCTTGGAGACTTCAGCATCAAGAGCTATAAAGAAACTTTCTGCTTTCGCCACTAGAAACATGTAAGATGCAAGGAATATACATATACATGTATACATATACATATACATGTATACATATACATATACATGTATACATATACATATATATATATAAATATATATATATATATATATATATATATATATATATATATATATATATTCGCCTTTAGAAGTTAAACAAGAAATTCAAATTTAATAGATAAAAAAAGATCAACTTGCTGTCTGGTTAAATGTATATATGTACATATATATGTACATATATATATATATATATATATGTGTACATATGTATATATGTATATACAAATGTATACACATGTGTATACACATGCATACACATATATACATATATATGTATATACATGCATACATATATATGTGTATATATATATGTATATATTCGCCTTTAGAAATTAAACAAGAAATTCAAAATTAATAGATTAAAAAAATCAACTTGCTGTCTGGTTAGGCTACAAATATGGAAGAATGATGATCCAACTTCAACAAAATCGAATATCAATTTACAAACAAGAATTATGTAAAATTCTAGATTAATTATATATAAAATCACCTAATTGAGATAAATAAGGATTGTATTCATTTATTTGCACCAAATTATTATCATTAAAATATAAACAAGAAGCTGAAATCTAGAAGTTGGGTAAATCGTTGCAAGCAATGTGGCTCGTAGCTCAAAGAACAAGAAGGTAGAACTGCTTCCTTGATCTCTTTGAACTCGACCTTGCTGTCTTTCTTGCAATGAGGAAAGAGGGTCACATGGTAAGACGAACCAAGCAAACACAACGACCTACTTCTAGGCAATCCGGGGAAAGGTGACAAGGACCTTCTCTCTGTCCATGTTTCTCGGGTTTCCCATCCTTCTTGGGTCTCTCTTGGGCAACATCCCTCTTGGAAACTTCCGATGCACAACAAGGGAAACGAAAAGAGGAAAATTTAACATTCGTTTGCAGTTTCTACATACTCTATTTTGCGTGAAAAGCACATCAAACAAACGAATCAGTGAACAAAGGAGGAAGAGATTAAAGACTGGAACGGATCATATATGAGCAAAAGGGGATCAACGAACTTGAAAGATCCAACGGAATCATCAAGAAACATGTCAACAATTATCACCTATGCTGACGCCAGAAACACTTACAGCAATTTCCGAATAAAGGACGATGCCTTCAGGGTTCGAAACGGATGACGTACCGGAGAGGGACGACGGAGAAGGGCTTCGGGAAGTGTCGAGGAGATGATGGCGGGTCCGGCAGCGGTTTAGGGTTTTAAAGAGGTACGGCGTGAATCTTGAAGTAGTTCGATGATTCGAAATGGGCCTCTTGGACGCAACTTTGTTGGGCCTTTTGGGCCACAAGTAGTGAGTCGACTTTATATATATATATATATATATATATAGAAAGGAAAAGATCAGATGAAAAGAAAGGATGATATGAAAGGAGGGCGTGGAGTGAGTGGCCTGCGCGTGCAAGGCTGACGGAGAACAAAAATATGCAGAGCTAAAGCCGTGTAACGCTCCTTTACTATTATCTTGTAGGGTTGCCACTGATATCATTCTCATAAGGACTCGAAAGCGTTGAGCTTAGCTTTAAACAGCGTCCTTAACCTGTTCCATTGAGGGAGCCTTTCTCCTTCCCCAAGATAAAGAGTGACGCTTTGGCAAAGCCAATTGCTAGGTCTCACGTGTAAACACCATCATGTGGAGCCAATGGAAGATGCTGTCACAGCAAAAGGTCTTATGCCTGTACACGCCATCACTGTTTGTAAGCATGGTTACATGAAGAACACAAGCTGCAAGCTTTTCCTGCTTTCCGGCAGGAGACGGTCACAAATGGCTGAATCCTCTCTCTTGCAGTGCGTGATGTTTAAAGGCAGAAGAAAGTGTGTTTTGCGGAAGCAGCCATCGATGGGATTGAACAGCACCATGCAACTTTGTTTGGCATGTAGATTTATTGGGTGGAGAACCTGTATCAGCAATGAGGACGAAACATCCATGCACATACTTCAATTTTGTTTCCATCGTTAGGTCCTGCAGGCTTTTGTGATTCCCTAACCATAAGAAATGCAGTTCTTTGCAATCATTTGACTCCTCAAAACATGAAACTGAAACCATGGAAAAGAAGAGAAGTCCTCCTTTTCCTTTCGTCGGAAATAGGAAGATTCAAACGCCTATGCTGCTTAGCTTCTTATTGCTTCCACTTGCCTGAGGATGCAACCAAGTTTCTTGCTGGTAAGCTAACTTGAATGGGGCCGAGAAGGATCGGAGAGAATCTACTTGAGAGTTGGGGAGTGAGACCCCAGTATCCACCTTGTGGCCTAAAGCTGGAGCTCTGCGCTTGGCAATTAGGCTTTAAAGGAAATCTAAGATGAAGAGGCCCTCTTGTCACTTTCGTTTTGCGGCTTTATCTGCGTCTGGAGAAAGTGATGAAGGAGTTGAGATCTTGCTTGTTCATATCCTTATGATGCAGGCAATCTGCCATGTCTGGTTTTATGTGGATTTTGATTGTAGATAGAATCTTCCTGAAGATGATTAGTCTGCGTTCGACATCTCTTGCTGACACATGAACCACAGGATTCTTGTAGGCCTTGTTCGATCACTTGATCCTTCGGCCATTTGCATACATCAAGCATAAATTATAGATTGATCTCCACGATAAAGCTTGCTTGTCCTTCTCCAGGTGCCTGCGGAGACAGAGGTGTTGAGAACATTACCCCGAAGACCACATGCTACTGACACTAATGGCACTCTGCCAAGTGCTTGGTAGAGAAGACTGCACATTTCAACGACCTGAGGCCAATGTACAGTTCTCTCTCTCTCACCCCTACCTACAGGAAAAGACATCGGAATTAACGGCTTTACCTCCCCTCCACGCACCTCCTCTCTCTCTCTCTCTCTCATTGTTTTGTATTGTATGCTTCTGCACTCTGCAACTATCTCTCTCCTCCCATTCCCCCATTTGACTTGTGGAAAAGGTAAAGTGACCAATGATGCTGCAACCCCCACGAGACAGAGGAGAGAGGGTGGGAGATTCCCTCAACGAGGAGAATGTATTGTATTGTATTGGGTGATGTTGTTGTCTCGTTGGCTTTTGCCTTACAAAGGTCAGCCGTGGTAGCAGATCTCCTCTTCTTCACTCCTTTGACATGTATCTCTGTGTCCGCTTGCACCATGGCAGCTTCAGTACTCTCTGCTTTTTCTCTATTCCTCTTTCCTTTGGTCTAGTTTTTCCCCCCCTCCTTTGTCTCTTTGTTTCTTTTGTGTGGTCTATGCTTTGGGTTCTCTTTTCCATTTGGATGTTGTATTATCTACTGATGGAAGACCAACACATAATAGCTATCCAGCTGACATGGGATTCAGACGGGGGAAACACTCATTTAGCCTTTTGAAGAACTTGGAGCTTAATCCATAAGTGTGTGTAGATGTTTTAAGATTAGCATGGAGATCAAATGTGGAACTATGAGATCTCTACATACGAAAACGAAGATGCAACATGGTGTTCTTTCTTGCACACTGCTAACCCACGCAGTGTGCTGGTGAGTGTCAGCGGCCAGTCACATGCACTTCTCTGCCAAAAGAGAGAGCAGCTTTGGGTTTGCGGGCCTTTCGGCTCTCTTCTATTTAGCTGTTTTCCGAGGACCAACGCCATCGCCCGCACACACCCCAACGCATCCACGGCCCCACACCCACACACACACACACACGCAGACGCACTTCTCCCGGCTGTCAACGCAAAACAAAAAGAGCTCCCGACGAAGTTTCCTACCATCACTCCCCTCCCCTCCCCTCCCCCCTCCTCCGGCCCTCCTCAACCACTACAAAAGGAGGAGAAGCCCACGACGACACACACACACACACTCGCACTTTGATCTTTATCCATATTTGCCAACTCCTCCGTGGCCTAAGCCTGTGACCGTGTGACCAAGGTACATTTTTTTACTTACTCTCCGATCTGCCTCTAGGTTTCTTTGGGCGGTAATGGTGTTTTGGTTCGTATTGGGGTTCTTAACCGATTGTTTTGGTTTCTATTGCGGATCAATCGAGAGGGATGTGAGAAAGTTGTGATTTTGATCTTTCTTAGATGATAAAAAAAGAAACTTTTTTGTTTTTTCTTCAACTTTACTTGCTTTCTGCTGGTGAAAATTAGAAAGGGGTTTGGAAAAAGATTCTATTTTGGAGCTGTCACTCATGGAGGCTTTTGGTTCCAATTAATCTTCTTGGTTTGTAACAGAGAGAGCATGAGAAAAATCGATTACTAAGTACTAACCCTTCTTGCTGCCAAAATTGTGTTCTTATCTTGTTCTTTTAGCATATGTGACGGGAAGCGCTGCTGTTTGGTTCTGGGTTACGGGGTTTGAGATACTTCTCCCGAATAGAATTTTTTGTGGTTTCGCTGTGTGGATCTTTAGTGTAATTTCGTCTGTTGGTGGTTCTCAGTTAAAGCGACAGGAGGAGAGTGTGAGAGTTGCAATCTCAGATCCTTGCTCTCTGGTAAAAAGAGTTGTTTTTGTTCAGCAGATGATTAGGGTTTCTAAGGAGTATTTGGTATGGTTTCTTGATCATGGTTGTTTTGGCTGAAAGATGTGATCTTGGATGGTTTAGTAATGTTTCTTAAAACGAAAATTAGGGTGAATTACCTAAATATCAGAACTTGAAAGCATAATGTATTTGGAAGACTCCTTATGTTACCAGAAGTCAATTTTAGCGTCCACAGGGTACAGAACAGAGTCTGTGAAATGTATTTGCTAAATCTGTCATGTTTGAGCACAAAAGATTAGAGATTTCTGTTCAGAATCTTGGCACTGTTATTGCTCCCTGTATTTCCATAGTTCTGTATCTCATTTGTTTCCTATTTAGCCTGATAAAGATTGCTTCTTTATCTAACAAGTCTCTCGTTTGTGTCTCCTTCAGTGACTCTGTAGCAGATGGAGCAGAACATGGATCTCTTGGCAGGAAAAGGCAGGAAGAGAAAGGCAAAAGAAGAAGCTCATACTGGACCTGCCTTCTTCTTAGATGAGCTAAATCAAGACCTACTCGAAAGGGTCCTCTCCTGCCTTCCTGCCTCAAGCTTCTTTCGTCTCAGTTCAGTATGCAAGAGATGGAGATCTGTTGCCACATCTGAGACATTTCATATCGCATGCTCTCAGATACTCCGTAGGGAACCATGGTTCCTTATGGTAGATCACGATCTTGACCAGTTTATTGTTTTCGACACCAGTGAAAGGAATTGGAAAAGTCTCAATCATCAAACTCATATCCCACAAAGCCACAGTTGTAAACCCATTCCTGTTGCTGCATCTGGTGGTCTTGTGTGCTACCGCACGGACTCTGGCAACTTTTTGGTGTTTAACCTTCTCACAGGGTCCTGCCGTGAGCTCCCACCGGGAAGCCCGGATGGTGAGAGCCAAACTTTACATGCCATTGCTATGTACTCTTCTCCGACCTATCCATCTTCATTTAAGATCATACTAGTCCTGGGGAAATCACCAAACCTTGCTTTCAGAATCTTTGACTCCACTAGGTCTACATGGGAAGATGAAGTCATGTTAATTCAGAAAGGTGAGAGTTCCTCAGAATCTCACATAGCCGGAGATGAGATTATTTATTTCCTTAGCAAAGCTGGAGATGTTGTAGCCACAAACATGCAGAGGAGTGCATCTAAACAGTACTCGTCAGTTCTCATCATGGAAAATGGAGAACAGGTCATCTATTTTCTCAGTGAGTCGGGAACTGTCGTGGCTTGTAATCTTGCTCAGAAGACATATTTCGAGTATCCTAGATTTCTGCCTATCTACTTTGAGTACTCAATAGATGTGGTCGAGTGCAAGGGAGAGATGTTAGTTGTTGTCTTATCAGAATTCCTGGAGACTGCAAGCCTGAGAGTCTGGAAGTTCTCCAAGGAAAGCCAATCATGGCAACAAGTGGCAGCCATGCCGCCATCAATGTCTCATGAGTTCTACGGGCAAAAGATGGACATAAACTGCACAGGCTGTCAGGAAATCATCTTCATCTGTGCCAGTTCAAGTGAATGCAGCAGCAGGCACATAATGTTCGATATGGCGGTCGATGAATGGGTTGAGGTGCCCAAGTGTTACGTGGATGGGAAGGCCAAGGAGTTTACGGCTGCCATCTCCTTCGAGCCAAGACCGGAGGCTACTGTGTGAGTTCCGAATAAATTTTTGTACTAGTTTTATCTTGATTTCATTGTTTGATATTATTATTGCAATTGTATGTTACTGTACAATGCTCAAATGGTCATCCATGTATATGTTCCTTGATGGTACATTTGAATCCATCTTCTGTCATCCCATGGAAAGAATGTTCATTTCCATGGTTTTCCCTTCATAAAGGGAAGAGCAGCACTTGCTTTGGAATGCACTGATGTTATCTAACGAGGCACAAGAGGGTACAGTTTTTAAGGTCTGTAAGAAGACTCAATGAACTTCCTAGAACTGTACTGGATTTCATTGACAGGCAGCAACTCATGTCAATTGTAGGGATGATAAAATGGTTCCTGAAGAATCCAGGTGGGGTCTCCTCTGGAAAAAGAAATGGTTATTGGAGAACCGATGTTCACTTTAACAAGTGCGATCATGGTCCCGATAATGACCTTTTCCTTTTTTAAGTGTAAACTATGCTGATCTTGATATTGTGTCATCAAGATTTGGGTGAAAGCCTTCTCTGTCATCTTTTTTATCCACTTGCATTTTTTTTTAGATCTTGGGATTTACTTTGATTTGAATGCACTACAATTGAGGGTGAGTTATCATGTTTACTGAGCAACTGATTTCATTGCCTTTTGTATACGTTGACCGGTAGTCTGGCTAAAATACTTTTGACTACAAGTAGCAGTTGAATCAAGAACTATGTACTAACGTGTGTAAATCTTGTTTAACAGCTTATTAGTTACTTTGAATCTCTCCTTTTTCAGTTGTCATACACCAAAAAGAACATAACTATTGGATTAAGTTGTAAGTTCAGCACTCAAAGCAGTGCACTGCAGTATTGTTAAATTTACTTCATCAACTGTGGTTATGTGCTTGTTTCTGGTCATATTCATGCCCATAATGTGGCCAAAGTATTCTTCTAATCTGTCTTGCCACAGGATCTTCCTTTGTTTAACAGGGAAATGTATCTAATCATTAAATGTATCTTTGTTGGCTTAATTTTTCATGTTTACCATTGGAATCACAACCGCAGAAAAGATTGATTTTTCATTTCTGATTCAGTATTGAGGTCTGAAATTTCCAATTTTTTAATGGTTTTTTGAGACTTCCAAAAGGTTGTTCTTATTGGAGCTTCTTATGCTTATAATTTTTTACAGGGTCCACAAATGTGTATGAATTCTTCCAATATCCTTTCTATCATCTGTGTTCCAGTTTTCCAGGTTCTTGTTTTCCCAACACAATAGCATATAGAATCACAACAAAGCTACAAGCTATTACTTGTTTATACTCAAGTAACTCAGCAATTTCTCTCTCATCAGGTCAAGGAAACAAAATTTGCAAACATTGGACCAGCAACTTCTCTTTCTCTTCATGATCACGAGAGAAGAGAGAAATCAGAATACACCCACTCATTTCATGATCCTTTAGTTGCACTCCTGTGGCCTTTGATCTGTATGTCTTAAAGGTTGTGGTTGCAAGGGAAACAACCACAAGCTGTGTTTTCAGAGGGATCTTTACTCTCTGTGACTGCTGTGAATGCTGCAGGTGAGTTGTTGCTCTCAGTTCCTCTGCCCTTCTATGAACAATTCCCATTCTTTTCATCAATTTCTCTTCTAAATCAGACCTCATTCTTTGTATCTTCACCTGCAAACACATACGTATGAGTGACCACACAGCGCCAATTGTGATATCAAGGTTTGCGTTAGAACAGAGAAAGTACTTCAACATCTTTTAATCTGATTCCAAAGTCAATCTGTGAACTAACAAGCTGTGCAGGAACAGTCCAGTTGGTAGAGACATGTATAGAGGTCAAGGAAGAGAAGCATTCTGCATCTAATCACCATCGGATGATATGCTTGATAATTTTGAGATGTTATACTCTTGTTCTGAAGTTTACATCAGAAAATTTTTCGAGACAAACAAGTGAATGAAATCAATGTTCAGAGATCATAAATCTTCAGAATATTGACTTAGAGAACTGATTCCACTACAGCTGAGGCACAGAGCTACGATTAGCACAGAAGATGCTCAGCTTTATCGAGTTACTGTCAATTTCAACACAACTAGGAAAGATATATAGGTGAAGACAAGTCTACCACAAGAACAACAAGATTCAGTATCGAAGGCATCATCTTTCTGGAGCACCAACACCGTAATGCTTGGAAATTAAATGTTCGATTATCTCAGCTGGTTTTCTCACATGAGCAAGAGATCCATGGCAAGGTCTGGTGATCAGCTACTTCCCGGCATCATCCCATTTGGAAGGAATGATCTTATTCGAGGGGTGGACAGGCCTGAAATTGAATATTATATCATATTAGATTATATGATCTTATTTAATTGAATAAAAAATATATTATATATATGATTAAATTCTGATTATGATTATCGAACAATAAAAAGAAATTCTAATTATGATAAAATTTTTTAGGAGATAGTTTTGATGAAGACATGATGCGTGAAATAATTAAGATATTATAGATAATCGATATCACTACAAGTTTTCCTTGAGATTCGACAATAGTGTATTTATAAATTAGATAAAGACTTTCTTAGGAGCATAAAAAAGTACACATAATAAATTTAGAGATTTATTGTTATTTGATTTCATATTTTGACATTAAAATATTTTGCTTAAAGTATATTATGTTTTTTTATGTTTACAATTGGTATCAAAACCATGATTGTAAAATCAAATAGTTTAGATCCATTTGTTAGCATCTTTTGTGTTAATCAATTTTTATATATGATGCACGAATGATTCATCAATTTTGTTAATATGTCTTTCTATTCAGTTCATTCTATCATCTATCACCTGTTTACAAGTGAGATAAGGTTTCTTGATCAATGGACCACTATCGATAACTTGTTATCGACGATAATATTACTGAGGGCGACAGTTTATGACGACTATGATTATAAAGTACCACCGGATACAAGGTTTCTCGATCAATGGACCACTATCGATAACTTGTTATCGACGATAATATTACTGAGGGCGACAGTTTATGACGACTATGATTGTAAAGTACCACCGGATACGGTAACGACCAAATGTCAACAGAAAACGGCACCTAGGATCCTCATATCCTTAATACCATCATTATATTTCCTCCTAGTTTCTGTAAGCTTTATGTGCAGAGTAATCAACCCATACTCTGATGTGCTCAAATTCTACTTATATATTGGTCACTAAGAACTTGATAAATAAGGTTAATGTGCTTAAACAACACTAGCGGAAGTAACACTTAAAGGAGGAAATTGCAACTCATATTTTTGCAGCAAAGAAGAGATCCTCATCGGACACAATTAGCTGATGAAGAAAAGCTGCATGCTCTGTCTCGAAGCAATCCCACCGTTCATCAAGGATCGATCTCGATCATGATGAGAGACCGAGGGAGTAGGGGAACCCAGTCGCCTCCAGCCAGCTCGACCCCGCGATGAAGCTCCCGGGCGTGAACTCCGCCGCCTCGGCTGCACTTGTGATCACCTTGTACCCCTTCCACTGCACCCGGCTGCCGGTCCCGGCGCCAGCCCCCGTGTTCCGGTACTCGCCGTAGTACAAGGTGTCGAGCGCGAACGTCCCGCTCCACTCGTGCCACCCTTCCGGCTCGATCACGTCGCTGATCTCCGACTCCATTATCACCGTCCTCGCGTACTCCTTCCACGGCCGGCCGAGGTAGGTCCGGAACGACCTCTGCACGGGCGCGAGGTCGGGCGCCGCCGTGATGCGGGACCGGTGGATGACTATCCCGGTGGGCTCGTTGGGGTCGTCGCGCCCCGAGGCGGTCACCATGTTCTTCTGGTTGGGGCTGGGGCGGCGTACCTGGATGTCACAGTCCTGGAGCACGGCGGCGGCGTTACCGAAGATGAAGTCGACGGTACCCTGAATGAGGCAGCCGCGGAAGAACTGGCGGAGGGAGTGGAGGTAGAGCGTGTCCTGGTATCCGAGGATGTCGCAGTCGTAGAAGGCGGAGAGGTCGGCGCCGACGCGGAGAGCCACCGCCTGGTGCTTCGACGGGCCGGCCGTGTTCTCGATCCGTAGCCCTCGCGCCAAGAAGCCTTCCCCCACCACAGCTGCAAATATCGTCACGCAAGCATGTCAAATTATAGCCAGAGAAGACATGCACAACGCAAGAAGAAGACTCCAATGAGCTGAACAGCTCCCGAACACAGTGACATCGATTCGGTCCCTTAAGAGTGTGATCCGCTTGAGTTCAACTTTCATCAATGAAGACGACAGATTGAAACGACAGCTTGCTATCCGTAAGACCTTTGATGGTGTGTCACATGCAGCTCAGTCCCACCCGAAGACAAATTGACAGCAACTTTGTTGACCAATCGTAAGCTGCGCATCAAAGCAGCTTCTACTTTACGAAAGGCTGTGGCCTACAGCTATAGCTTCAGTGGCTCTCATCTTTGATGCTGTACTGACAGAGCCCATCGATAGATTGCAAATCCAGCGCTTAAGTCGTCCTTTCTCTCTCTCTCTCTCGATATATATATATATATATATATATTAAGGAGGTGTTCTTTACACCCTATTTCCTGCTCAAATTCCGGCGATTAAAGCTTAGCATTGGAAATCCAATGCCAGTGCTTTGTCTAACTGATTTGTTTCAGCTGTGTCTAGTACTAATTTTCGAGATTGTTGCCGTGACGATAGTGGAAAGGTGAAGAACAAGGAAAGAACAGGACAGCAGTTCGATTGGATAGCTCAAGCAGGACTCACGTACCGAAGGTGGCGGACCTGAAGGTGGTGCTGCCGTCGACAACGTTGCGGCTGCCGGTGATCACCGTCGTCTCCCTCCCGTCGCCGACGAACATGATGTTGGTCTTCTTCTTGGGCACCTCCACGTTCTCGGCGTACGTCCCGGCTTTTATTCTGATCACGTACCGCTTCTTGCTCTTCGATGGCGCCGCCGCCACAGCCTCCCCCACCGTGCTGTAGTCTCCGGTCCCGTCCGCCGCAACAACCGCGTCCGCCGCCACCTCCTCTGCTGTCATTCGCCGCCTGTCCTCCTCCCCCATCCACTTCGGCCATCCCTCCTTGTCCACCCCGAATCCCGTCGTTTTCCTCCGCTGGACGCCGCCCCTGCCGGGGAGGCCCTTGATCATGCCCAGCGCGTTGCTGCACATGTGCATCACGTGGGTGAGTTCAGCGATGAGGCTGCCGCGGAGGCGGCGGTCGAGTTGGTCGTGGGAGAAGCCATCGAGGCAGGATTCCTGGTTGGTCATGGCGGCAGAGACGAGGATCTCGGGGTCGGCGGGGAGGGGGCGGGCGTGGTCCTTCGCGGCAACGGGGAGGACCCGGAGGTCGTCAGCGGTGCGGCGGAGCTCGTCAAGGGACATGTGGAACATGTCGAGGCAGTCAGCCAGGGCGGTGCGCTCCCGGTCCGTGAGGTTGGCATAGGCGGAGGAGAGGCTGTGGACATGGAGGACGGAGCGGTGAACGGCGGAGACGGTGAGGTTGAGGGAGGCAAGGATGACGTCTCTGTGAGATGAGATGGAGCTGAGGAGCGAGGGGGAGGACGAGATGGCCGAGAGGCAGAGGGAGGGGTAGCGGGTGGCACCGCAGGATGTGTGAAGGATGACATGAGAGGTGGAAACGGAGGAGGAACGGCGGGAGGATAGGGTGGTGACAGTGGCGATGAGGGCAAGGAGGAGAAGAAAAGAGAGGAGGAGGATGAGCAGCTTGCGCCTCCTCTTCTTGAGGCTGTGCAATAGCGAGGACGAGGCAGCCATGTTCGAGCCGAATTCCTTGGGGATGAAGCAGAGAGAATGGGTGATGGGAGTGGGAGTCGACTGTGGCTGACTGGATATGCATTGAGCCTCTTTATGAGCTTAAATCAAGGAGAGCAAAAGCGTCCCTTTATTCTTTTTCTTTTATTCGCCTGTTCACGTCGCAGAGTTACCAGCGTCATAGACAACATTAGGCATATGGAGATGTGTGTCGCCTTGTGGACATAACTCGTGCAGTGGCAGTAAAAGGAACATTAAGTATTATTATTATTATTATTATTATTATACATCCACGTGGTTTCATGACAAACGACGCATGCATGTGAACGCTGATGCAGGGAATGTTTATATTCTCAATCCATCTGTCTTCACTCAAGAGAGAGACGTACATTTTCTTCAATCCAGTTGGGGTTTTGTTACATGAAAAAAACAATACATTATTTGAAAGGTTACATTGTGATTAGTACTAATTTTCGAGATCAACTTATGCAATCTTATCCATTAATATTTTCATTAAAATTATTTAATAATAATAATAATAATAATACTGGATAAGTCATGCATGACTACATTATTTTTCCCTAAAATAATTATCGTTTATCTTCTTTCTTTCGATCAATTTAATTATTTTCCTTGGATTCTTATAAAAGAGAAAGAGAAACGAGAATTTGCAGCTTTGACCGCTTCAAACGTGTATGTGTATGGGACTCCGCTACTCCATCGAGTTTGAGTATCGTACCCGCAAACTCGTACGCGTGTGGCGGCCGTGTACGTATGTCGTGCTTCCCCGTTTTAAACGACGGCCGTTCCTAATTGTACCTTCCCGAGTGCGATTCACACGTATTGCTTGAGATTGTGGGGGCCTTTCTCATCTGTGGTGGGTAAGAAACGAGAGTGATTACAAGATGTATCTTTTTGTTTATGAAAGAATATGTATCTCCCTTATTTCCTATTTATTATTTCTTTTATTGACTCCACTCGCGTCTTCTCTCCGCGCATGCCACCGGACACTCTCCTGAATCACCTGTTTCAAGGGAGTCACAATTCAGGAAAGATCAATTTTCTACTGCGCTCCAGGCGAATTCCATGTGGTCCGGAGCCTTGGCCCGGACGTAAAAGCCACTGGACAGTCGTTGTTACGTGTACGGTGATCTCTCGAGCACACAGTAGCTGCAACCCCTCTTCCAGACTCCCAAGATATTTATAAGTTGCCCGCCTCTCTCGCCCCTTTCTTTCCGTGTGATCGTTCGATGGCTTCGGAAGCGCTTCCTTCCTTCGTCTCGGCTCCTCCTCCTCTTACCACGAGAGGCGGCAGCGGCAGAGAGCCTTCCTCTTCTCTCCTTCCTCCTCGTGCTGTCTCCCTTCTCCTACACCACCGCCCTCCCTCCCCGGCGAGTCACCGCCTGGCCGCCCTCTGCTCGGTTGATCTCTCTACCGTCCCTCTCCTGTCGTCTCGCCGATGCTACCGGAGGGGAGGAGCGGTCGCCTCGGCTTCGTCGTCCTCTTCATTTGGTGGAGGTGAGGAGGGCGAAGAGGAGGATGAGGTGGAGAGGGCGCTGGGGATGGACGGAAGCATCCCCCGGAGCTCGCAGGAGTTCGTCAGGCGGGTCTCCTCCCGCGCCTACGACATGCGCCGCAACCTCATGCAGTCCCTTGACTCCATCAGCTACGATGGTATACAAATTCCCCAATCCCCCTTCCCCTTCTTCTATCCACAAGCTACGTTGGTTTTGATCCAGATAGTGATGGATCGTCGTCGGGCGGCTGTTCAAATTCATCTTTGAAATGCTCGATTCAATTCATTCAATTGGTTTTACGTTGTTACGAGGTGCTTCCTGATACTGATGAATAGCTTATACTTCTGCTTATCTGAAAATATTTGAATATTTCTCCATAAATAGCTAGATGGTCAATTGGAAAGGAAAAATGAGATGATAAACTCTTATAATAGGTAGGAAGATCACCTACTAATCTCCAGGTCTTATTCATTTCCAGTGCCGTATTACATCTGAATCAGAATGGGACATCCCATATATTCTGATCTGTATCTGTTTTGGACTTACAGCCAATAGCAAAATGTTTATTGATCTAATATTTTAGTCCGTGTTTAACAACTGAATGATGTCTTAGGAGAACTGAGGACTCTGATCGCGGGATGAAGAAGACCTAATTATGTACACACATATACTATATACACTCTGGAAAGGGTAGGACAATGATAAATGTGGCTTAGGTTAAAGTGGTATAGAAGTTATATAAGAGAATCACTTTGGCTATTTTTTTTTATACATCATCTATCCAGATGTTAGATTCAACTATAGATGATCTTAGCTGGATAATTTAAAATCTGAAGCACTGTTGTCTTGTATGTGTAGAGCCATCCATGTTCTATGTTTCAAAATTTTGCCTTATCTTATGTCAGGCCTTCTTCCACATGGGACATTTGCTTATTAATTAGTCGTGAGATAGTTGCAGCTGTTTGTACTGATAATTCTTTCGAAACTAGCTATAGGTGGGTGCTTACAAGTAGCAGGGGCTTGATTTTATAGTAAGAAAGTCTTCTTGTCACCGTCAAATAGATATCCTCAGGATTCATTGGAAGAACTTCTCATGACCAATTTGCTCTAGGTTATTGTTGCACACTTGCATCTATAGTGTATGTGAATTCTTCAAGAGAGTAAGTGAGATGTTCTAAGGTTATGAAAAGTCATTTGATCAAAAGCAAATAGAAGACATTTCATTGTCATTTTCAACTAATTGGAAGAGTATAGATCCATACTACAAAATATATTTCTTTGGGCTCATACCTGTCAATATAAACATTTTGTTTAGATTCGGTTTTCACGTTCTCTCTCCATAGGCAACAATACTTTTCTGAGACATCTTATGTAATATAAAACGTTTTACAGTGTTGGAGGCCAATCCATGGAGAGAAGACTCCAAACCAGTTTATGTTTTGGCACAAAGAGATAACCAATTATGGACAATGAAAACACGTCGTAGCCGCAGGTCTCATTGAGCTACATGTATTGTAGTTTGTTGTTCTCCTTGTTGTAACTACTGCTAATTATCTTTTTCACATTCAGCGAAGTGGAAAGGGAACTTGGGCTGCTGTTCTCTAAAGGGGGAAAACGGGGATCAGAAGTCGGCACTAAAGCTAAACAGAGTACTGGGACAAAGTTTCACATGCTTGTGGAAGATATCAGAGAGGGAGTGCTTGTAAGTCTTGACAATTAGTTCTACCACATATTTTTGTAAAATTATTTCTTGCAAATAATTATCTTATGGAAACTCGATCTCTTTATTATTGTCTTCTTATAGCTACATCTTTTTGTTATTGTCTTCTGGCTGCTGAACTTGTCTTCACATTAACTAATAAGCATCAGTTGGACATAGTGCATCCCATAGGACATCAAAATGTTCTGATTTGTATAAGTTTGCTTCAGTTGAGAGCTATCAACAACCATACCATTTGCTTTATTCATGTCAGTAGAGAATGTAGACATGCAGCTACCAACCATACCACTAGCTCAAAGCTCTAAATTAATTCATGACAGAGTAGTGTGCAGTTCCTGAAAAATGAAACCCTTGGGAAAACTAGGATGGATAATGGCCCTGTTAGTGTGTGCTCAGTGATTGAAAGAGGCGCTCGGGCGAGGCGAGGCGAGGCCCGAGCGCCTCGCTAATGTCCCAGGCGGCGCGCTTCAAACAGGCGCCGCCTGGGCGCTCGCCCGAGCCCAGGCGCTGGGCGCTTCGGGCGAGCGCCTGGGTAAACTAAGTGATCGAACCAGGATTTTAGGTCTGGTTCGGTCCTGGTTCGGTTATTAGTTGGTTCAATCGAACCAACTAAACCGATATAACCCTTACCCAACCCTAACCCGCTGGCGCTGCCGCTCCCGATCTCGCTGCTCGTCGCTGTTGCTGCTCGCGCCTCCCGCGAGCCCTCCAGCTGCTCGCGCCTCCCGCGAGCCTTCCCGCTGCTCACGACTCCCGCGAGCCCTCCCGCTGCTCGCGACTCCCGCGAGCCTTCCCGCTGCTCGCGACTCCCGCGAGCCCTCCCGCTGCTCGCGCCTCCTACTCCCTTTCCCTTTCCCGCTGCCACTGCCGCTACCGCTGCTGCTGCCGCCGCTCGCCGCTGCTTCCTCGTTTCTCCGTCAGGCTCAGTATACAGTATACTCTTAATATTAAGTTTATTTGAATTTTGAAATGATTAATTTTCAATACTGTTAATAGATTAATAATATATTATTTTGATTTTAATGTTGTTAATTTTTATTTTGATGTAAAATGTTATTGTTTTGAATTTTGAAACTTTTTGTTAATGTGACATTGTGATTTTGTATCTTAGATTTTCTTAATTTAATAGCATATTTTTATTTAAAAATTTAAATAATTATATTTATTAATTATATTATATATTTTTATATTTTAGCGCTTCGTTTCGCTCGGGCGAGCACCTAGCTTCTCGGGCGTTTTTGGACCTTGGCGCCTAACGCTTTTTAAATCATTGTGTGTGCTAGAAGTGACATCAATAATCGAGAAAGAAAAACTTGATAGATATATTGGGTGAAGAGATCATGCTCAGTGGTTCAGATGTAGGCTAACAGAAACTATCAATGCCTCGTATTGAGTTGTCAACAATTTGGATTTGTCAGTTTACATGAAACTTTAAACATGCAGAAGATTGAGTTAGTCTTCTTAACTATTAGAAATATATGCATCTTGTGAACAAAAAAAAAAATGAGAGATAGGCTAAGACATATGATACCTTTGGAGTTACTATTGTTTTGGTTCTTAAAATCGTTTGAGCTCCATGGGAGTGTATGAAATGAGAACTTTTCTGCTCGCCAAGCATACTAGCTCTGTCAATGTGCATACACAGCACTTGCACAGTTTCTCTGAGACAGAAGAAGATTATGGGGGGGAAAACTGCAATAGATATGTTGCTAATGATTTTATGCTGATATTTTCAAGAAGATTGGACTTTTACAAACTATATGTCTGGAGAAAAGCTCAGTTGATATGTAGTGATGCCAACCTTCTGGAAGTCCAGTTAATAGGTTGTTTTAGAATCTCTAATCTTTTTATGAGATTCTGGAATCAGATATCTTCGTACCCGGTTTTTCTGCTTACCAGAACTGCTCATTTAACTACCAGAATCGTAACCTTTAGTGTGCTATCACTAGGCTTTTCTGGTGACTTTCTTTTAATTTAAGTATATTGGCATGTGGCAGCTGATTGTATTAATCTAGAATGATTTTGCATGCATATGTGGCATTTGCGCGTAATGGCATTCTCTGATGTAATTAAAATACTTCCAAAGAATTGGGGCTTTTTTTTTTTCTTTCATATACTGTCCACAATTTATACAGTTTACCCCAGTGCAATTGGTTTAAGGTGTTGAAATGGGCTTTGTGTTAGGTCTTTGAAGATGAGGATGAAGCAGCAAAATACTGTGACATACTACAGGGAGGAGGCCAAGGTTGTGAAGGCATTGCAGAGCTGGATGCATCCTCTGTAAGATAAATCTAGTTTCTCTAGTTCACTAGAAAGAGAAATGCACTTAATTCACCATTATTTGGCATTTCCCTGATGGATTTCCATGTTTATCTGCAGGTTTTTGATATTTGTCGTAGGATGAGGGCTCTTGCTGTTCTGTTCCGTCGAGGGAGAACACCACCATTACCTAAAAGCCTTGAGCAGAACCTAAAGGCTAGAAAGAGGTCACTGGAGGATCAGGACCCTATGTGAAACCATACATAGTACATGAGCATGCTGTATAATATTGCCTTGTATTTAACAACCAAAAATATAATATAAAATTTCATATGATTTAAGAATACATATCCAACATAGAGAAAGACTATACTCAAGATCTGGTGATGAAGGCTGATGCACATGTTGCTTTGTGATTTCACAGGTGTTCAACTTGGTGTTCTTGATTATAACAGATCATACTTTGTATACTCCCTAACTACATTCTTCTTTTTCTACTTCAGACTTAAACGTAACGAGATCGAGCTCAACGACAATTAGCTGGCTATGATCCATAACAACATTCATCATGTGGGCATGAAGGAGTTCACAAAATATGTGGCCATGGCAGTTTGTGCAGCTCTCATGGTGTCTCTTTCTGCTTGCTGTTACCTGATGGTATCACCTTTATCATTATGCATAGGATTGGATTGGAAGCTAGTCACATGATAACTATTACAACTCTCAGTTTTGTCTCAGCTGAGACAAGATTTATATGCCCCGTGACTTCTTGCCAATCTCAGAGTGGTGGCAAACCTGATATCAGGAGACAACAACCATGAGTTGGTAATTATGTCGATACACTTTCTACACAGAATCTAGCAGCAGTACTTGAACTGAATGAAGAGAATACTTTGCTTGTGAGAACTGTTGAGCTTGCAGTTTAGGCCTTTAAGATATGATTGCTGCTTAAAAAAGAATCAGTAGTATCTAAGTAGATCATTGCTCCGTTTTATTTATAAGATTATATGAACAACAAATGCTTGCAAAGAGGTTTTTTGATGGCAGGTGATAATGTTTATCTGTGGGTCACAGTCATGCTTTATTAATCAATATCTAATTTGGGGACCATAACTATTTATAATACAGGATGAATCATCAATGAAAGGAACATTGCCAATTTATATACAGAAGATGGTTATTTCTACTAACGACCGAGATAAGTGATTCTGTTTCCGATTTGATTGATATTTTTACTAAATTTTCAGATTTCTTAAACTGGTATTGTTATTTCAATGCCTTCCATCTTCTTCTTCTTTCTTCATCTTTTTTTTTAAATAATAGAAATTTTCATCAAGCAAATGATATTTAGCAACAGATCTCATGCTACTGTTCTGTAAACTGATGTGGGAGTTGCTATGTCACAATCACATCCCACATTGTGGATGATAGATGCCAAAATGCTACAATAGACTAATGAGGTGAAGCAGAATTATGTGTCTTGGAAAAGATTTTACAAAGATCTTCTGGTGACAGAGGGCATGATAACTTGAACTTGGACAGGGATGAAGAGTGATTAGTTGACCTAATTGATACCTCACACAAGAAATTTTTAGGCAAAGTTAATTGCAGAGTCAAGGGAAGGGACCAAAAGGTGATGTATATGGTTGTCACTCTCCTCCATCTTCCAAACGTGCAAGCTAAAAGCAAATCTGATGCGACTGCCGAGGTCAACCTCAACGAGATCACATCTGGATCAATTATATGAGTTGTTTCGTCATGATTTGGTACTGATCATGCAATCATGCAGCTCTTGCCCCCATGCAAAAATTATGGTATGTGCTACTCATCACTCTACAGATTTGATCTCTAGTAAGATTGAGTAATTCTTGAAATCAACATGTACAGTGGTCACTATGTTCTTCTGCTGCTCAATTCTTTGTTCTAGTAGTTCCATGACAGCACATCGAGTCGCTCTGCATCAGGCAGGAGCTCCTGGTAATTGAAGTTGCTTCTGATGGATGTGTAGATATCAGGCGCCATGTTGGTGATCAAACCTGTTTCCTCTGAAATGCTGAGAGCCTCCTCCTCCATCTTCAAGTTCTTGTCATTGCCACGGCCGTAGCTCTCGGACAACTGCACCGAACTGTCTCCTCGGTGATGCAAATCTACGAGGTTTGAGGTTGCTGGGCTGGTAGCGTTCGAGGACAGTGATAGAGGCAGCATGATTGAGTTCTGAGAAGGCTTTGCCAACTCCTCGGAGCCCCTCAGGCCCACCAAGCCATCGGAGAAGCAGGTCACATGGGTCGAATTGGATGCAGAAGAGAACCTGTCCTTGTTCTTGTTGTGATCATTCGCAGATAGGACCGGAACAGAAGATCTGAGTTCATCTTCAAACCATTCCATGTCCTGTTTCTCACCTGACCTTCTACAGAACACTCTACAGATCACCCAAGCATTCTATCCAAGCAGGAGGAGGAGGAGGAGGAGGAGAGCAGAAGAAGGAATACATCAAAAGAAGCCATAACGGAACAGAGAAAGTAACCAACGGAGGAGATGGGAAGAAGAATACTTGCACCGTGTTTGACCGATTCCCCTCCAGTCTGTACTCATGCATGACCCAATTAGTCTTCTCACCTTTGGGCGCCCTGCCTTTGTAGAAGACCAGAGTCTTCTTCAACCCGATCAGATTCCGTCTTCTGTGTATCTCCTTATCTTTTCCTGTTGCTTTCCAGTGGCCGGAATCGGTGGCTCTGTTTGTCCTCAAGCCAGTTGGGTACTTCCTGTCCTTCGTGCAGAAGAAGTACCACTCGTCCCCTACCTTTGTGCTCACTGCAGGACCAAACATGGTTGGTGGGATCACATGAGGCAGGCAGTGCAGAAGAGAGGTGGAGAAACTCACATGGCAAGTCCCATGGCTCTCTCTTGTTGAGGTCAAGTTCCCCAATCACAGTGGCACAGAAACTGGTACCGGCAACCTTCGGCGCAAGGTAGTGAGTGATGAGCTCCTCATCGGTTGGATGGAAGCGAAAACCTGGTGGTAGAAACATTTCCTCAGCCTCGATCATCAACCTGAGCATGCAACAGAATCACGAAGGAGGAATCAAACGACATCAGATCAGTTGTGCATATGGCAGGAGGAAACAACATACCCTGGTCTCGAGTCTCTGAGCAAAAACTTATCAAGCCAGGGAGACGACCAACTCCATATATAATAATAGTATTCAGGTATGGAGAGAACAGGAAGGATACCAGATACTGGGATGCCTGATGTTGCCTTCTCCGCTACGGTTTTACCTGCGGTTTGGACTCCTTGACCTTTGAATTGGGATTTGTGGCTGCAACAATGAGGTCATTCTGTCCCAACAATGATAGCAGCACAGAAAGGGATGTGTATGCTTGTGGACATCCCAATGCTCTGCGCCCGCCTTGTTCGTCACGAGGCCCATTGCAGGCGCTGGCCCCCGGTCGAGCAGTTCTGACGGCGCACAACACTACAGCATCTGTTTCGCTGGATCGAGAACTCTCGTCGCATTCAAGCCTCTGATTCCACTTCCACTAAGTTCGACATATGTTGCGTTGCGCCGGCCTTGTGTCGAACACCTGCGATGCCTTCTCAGAGATCGATGCAGAGGGACAGGAATGCTCACAACGATTCACGGGCACTGGCTTCTCATCCACGAGAGTCGCGTCTCGTTCACCTGACGACAGCCACAGACAGCCACTCATTGAGGCATACAATCAAACACTTGCAGCGTAACCTAAACCACGATGAGCTATAGCCCCATAGTAATTATTCAAAGCATCATCATTTAGTACAGTCACGTAGAACATGAGTGAGTTTCTTCAGAGTCTGTTAAAAAGGTTGGCTGTATAACATACAGACACAAAAGAGAATACTCGTGCTGTATAGCATACATGGTTCTCTCCATTACTTGACATAGTTTCAGATGCGTGCAATCTTTATATGCCCTTCTGTTCTCAGGAAGAACACTCAAAGTATAAACACATCAATGAACGCAAATGATAGAGGAACACATTAATTGGGCCATAGACTGATCGGCTTTGTTCCAGATCAAAAATCCCTGCACACACACACACAAACAAACAGATATATATATATATATATATATATATATATATAATAACAACAACAACAACAAGAAGATAGTAAAGATTACTGACTTTAACATCAAGTACATATGTACTGGTACATAATCTTGTAATTGCCATTACAAAGAATTCTATTGGCACTAATGGGGTCTCGATAAGTTTGTCGGTCTACCTGTACCTTGACTATCGATTAAAAAAAGGAGAGAGGATAATAGTTTAATCAGAAAAATACAACATAAGATCTAAGTTTACCTTCAAGAGGGGATCCAGGCAACCAACTGCACCACCAGATACTGAAGTATAATAATGTCACAGGACAAAGGTGGAGATGATACCTTTATACTTCTCGCATTTCTTTGACATGTAGCACCTCTCATTGTGAAAGTTAGTAATTCATAAATGACAGAATTAAATGAGAAGCATATTAGGCTCCACATGACAATGTCATGAAGTGGCCATGGCAGTTGACTGCAAAACTTAGAAGCCATGTAAAGCTATAAAAGCTATACACCTCAGAAAACCTGCAGAACTTATAATTGCGTTTAGAGCATTCTAATGCAAACCTCATTAGATTCTCATAGAACAGGATAGCAACCTTAACAAACTAAATCTCAGCAAAATCATCAGGTGGCACAACTTTCAGTAGAGATTGATCAGCAAATATATTAAAAAAACATTCTATCCATCTAACAACATAGATGAGCTAAAATACTCCGAGTTGATTTGAAACAAAGTATTTTAAAGTGCAATCCAGTGAAAGCCATTCCTTGCTAGGATATGGCCATTATCCAAGATTGGTTTCCAACAAATCCTCATTCCAAGTTTTTACAAAGGGGGATAGCTCCAAAGGTCGACCAATTGGATACAGGGCCTCCACCTATGATTGCAAAAGGACGAATACCCAACAATACGAAAAAAAAAAAAGGGTAAATTTTAAGTTTATCAATCACATCATGTCCAGAAAAGATCAGCAGGAGGAAGAAAAAAAACACAAAGGCTGCAACAGCAATGGAGTAGTAGAAAGTGAAAAAGAAAAGGAGATTGATCAAGCATGACAAGCACCTTCCACGACAGGGTTTCATTTCAAAGATAACATCCATAATATAGGCAAATGACTCCACATTCACAATTTGAGGAAGAGCTTGAGGTTCAAAGTACAAACAGTTATAATCCTTAAAACATTGTTCGAGAGAAGGTGGGGCTTTAAGCTGGGCCCATGGTTATGCAAATATGGCCTGGTATAAAGCGAAGGGCGTGGAGGAAACTAAATGGTATCATCATTGTATGTGGGCATTACTATCTCAGGCTCTGTTCATCTGTTCTTCTGGTTTAGGCTTGAGGCTTCGTATAGGCTGGCTCCAGGCTTCTCAGACAACTGTTTTAATAGGACAGCAAGGCAACAAAGGTCAACAAGATTAGCCTGCATAAGAATTCTAGTATAGGTTGTTGGTTCATTAAAGAGCAACACAGTTCTCAAAGCATATCCGGATTCATTACATGTATTCCAAATCTAAAACAAACTGAGAGGAGTGTTCTACCTGTTTGCCCTAGTCACTGGGGATTCTAATAACCACGATGTTTCCCGTGAGAAACTGTGTTTTGACCAGATAACCTGGTAAAGCAAGCTACAAATTAGGGTCACATAGATATGCAATCTTCTGTTGAAGGACATGAGAAGCTTACATATATACTGAGCAGTGATTATATTTTAGTCAACAGAAGCAAATGACAGAAACAAAGTCTTCTATTGCATTTGTAGAATGGACAAAACAGATGCCCATGGAGGTCCTAAGAACCTCCCAAATGTTGAACATCAAGTCCAATTAAGTAACCAACAGTAATTGATGAATGAACACTTGGTGAAGCAGGGAATAATCAATAGCATTTTTGCATTATAGATCAGCTAACAAATGTATAGGTTTAGTGACAGCAGGATAATGGTGTTTATTTACTATTTCTGAACGTGAAAAGATGTGTTAAATAACTTGCTTGCTTGAGGAATATGGCTCCATTAAAGATGAATCCATGTTCCTTCTGGAAGATTGTAGATGCTTTGTTCGAGACAAATCTACAAGTGATAAAATTCTTAAGCGATGATTAGATGGATCAGAGCCTATCATCAGACAGCAAGTTATGGTCACTCTGGCACGAAATCGATAAATCCAGGGGGGCAGATCTCAAATAATCACTTATTCAAGTTTCAGAGAAGACCCACCATTCAGCCAAAATTATTGTTCAGAAGAAGGAACATAATGCTGAGTTTGACAAGACCAGCTAATGCAAAGGTGTATCAGTACAAGTGAACTTATACTGATACTTCAAAAATATTTTGTGTTTTCAAAACCAGTAAATAGAACATCACCAATTGCCTCGTGTTATGAACTCGAACAGCAGAATGAAAATAATCTAACCAGTAGAGAGAACATCACCAAATGCCTTGTCTTATGAACTCTCCAACAACAGAATGAAAATAATCTAATCCATTCATCAATGAACTAGTGGCCACATGCAAGATTACAAGTATCTAGAAACGATTAAAGATCAAATCTCAACTCTTGGTAACATCAAGAAGATCTCATCCAATGATATACTTAACAACTCACAACAAGAACATGAATGGTTAAAAATCTATTTTCTTATGGTGTAAAAAGTATGACAAGTAGGAACTGGATGAGTTTCAACTTTCAACCATTTCATATTCTAAATTATAACATCTAATATACTAGCTAAGTAACTATCACTGCTTTCTACACCGAGTTGAGAAGAGAAATCACAGATCTAAGTTGTGCAATCCAATGGAAACCTAAACCAAACCAAGCTTGATCGATGTTTTTCATTTCTTCAGTTAACTTCCTGGTCTATTTGAGGACAGTACAAACCATGACCTGTAATTGAGGACAGCAGAAAAAGCTTCTTTTATCTTTGCATTACTATCCTCCATAATTTTCATTAAGTATCCTGAATTACGAACTTAAACATTACCTGAGGTCCTGAACACATCTTAGCTGAAATTTTTGGTCTCTGAATGTTACTAACCTAAATCTTAGGCGATCTAAAAATGTTTTCATTGTTTCTGTGATATTTTGAAATTTCAGTCTGTTATTCACCTAATTTGTAGATCCTTATGTCTTTACCCCCAACAAAATAAACATCCTTAAGATCCCTCCAAATGCAAGTAGAATTAACAAAGAGAGATGTCCAACAAATTCTAAATTGATATAAAAGACCCTAAAGAATTCTCAGCCCCTCCCAGAACACTTGGTTCAACCATCATATGCAACATCCCTAGCAAAGTTAAATTGGTAAAGAAGCAAACATTTGAAAACTCTGTTAATGAATCAACAATACATCAAATGTTATGTTAAAAAATGAACCCTTTACCCAGAACTTCCATGTCGAGAAGAGTATCCACCATAAGCTCCATAGCTGCTACCACCACCCTAAGGATGCATAGACAATTTAGTGCAATTCCAAGTAGCTAACATACAAATGTTGCCCTACTAACTTCAGAAATTGATCATACCTGAGAACCACCATAACTTCCATAAGTATCAGAGGTTACCAAATCACTAGAAGAACCGTATCCACCAGAGTAAGAAAACCCGCGTCCATGTGCCTTAGCATCCCTGCTCCCGTATCTTGACCCCTCAGAAGCATCATTTGGCAAAGGATGATATGGAATAGAAGCAGGAACTGAAGATAGTGCATTCTCTCTTTCAAAAAAATTGGCTTTCAGACGTGTTGTCACTTGTACGAGTGCATTTCTTGCAGTGTCAATGTCTCCACTAATCTATACAGAATCAACATAATGACACACAAGCAATTAACAAACCCTGTATGATTTTAATATACCTGCATACTCAAAATATATGCAACCAGCACAACTGAAACATTGTTTACTACTTACCTGAACCATCTCATCATCTTCAGAAGCAACTTTGGGTACATTTTCTTTTGAGAGTATACGAATATTTGCTTGTGTCGACCTCCTCATCTCAGAAATAATTGATCCTCCTTTACCAATTAGACAACCAATCCGTGATGTGGAAACAAGAAGGCGGGTGGTGTAAGAAGGTTCACCAGATTCTCTTTCAGTTTTTTCACTACACCGGGGCTGCAAGCGTACTGCTGCATCTATCGTTGAAGAGATTGGGTCCTCGAAGAACTAAACAAAAATAACAGTCATAAGTGGATGAAAACTCCATTGCTCTACCACAAGAACAACATACTCAGGCAAGTAACCTCATGCACAAAAGCTCATGTGTAACATATACTAGACAGGCATAAAGCAACATGAAGGCGTCACCAACGAGAACTAACAAGTCCCCTACCTCTTTTGCAGTAATTGTGATTATGCAGTCATCTTCCACAGATGAACTATCTACTTTGACAGATGCCCCAGATTCCTGCCTAATCTGCTTAATAATAACACCACCCTTGCCTATCACACCTCCTATGTTTGCAGAAGGGCAAAGAAGACGCAAGCTGAACTCTTTTCCAGCAGTTTCATCTCTTGGAGTTGGGTAAAAGGATTGCCAATCCACTGTTGCATCTCCCTTGTAACCACCATAAGAACTTATCAGTTGACCAATGCCAATGACTGGTGCAGTGGTGCCTGGAACCCCAAACTGACCACCAACTGGTAACATTTGAGGTGTGCCAGAAGAAAGCAGGTGCTGGGAACGAGATGGATTATCATGAAGGCGTGATGAAACTTGAAGAAGAGCCTTCTTTACAACTGATGCTTCCCCACCGATCTGATTCCATTCAAGTTGAAGTACAGTAAGCGTAACTTCATCAAAAAATAACAAAAAGATTATTCCATGACTTTGAATTAGATGCTTCATTTTAACAGGGAAGTTAAAAAACGAACAGCTCCAAATAGTATTAAATAATCATAATATGCTTGTGAAGTATGACCAGTACAAAAAAAAATGCAGAAGAAAAAATTATCCGGAGGAAAATTGAAAGCAGACTAATAATACAGAATAAAAAGCTCACTGACACTGACAGATCTTAGAAGACAGCCAACAGCAAGAATTGCCAACATCAGAATCAACATTCAATTTTATAAAATAAACAAAAACTTTGTAAATGCACAAGCAACGATTCCTCCCCATATATTTCATGACTAGAAGACTTTCAACCACATTTTTATGAGTGAAAAGAGGAAGAGATAACATGATCCAACATACCTGGAGTAGCTCATCACTGCTAATAGCACAAGCAGGGAGGTGCTCATTCTTAAGAATGCGTACTTGTGCACCAGTGTCACTACGAATACCTTGAATGATTTGTCCTCCTTTCCCAATAATACATCCAATCTGATCAGATGGCACAAGCAGACGAACAGTTACTTGAGGGTTGTCTCCATCAATGTCCTCGTCAACTGCCTCATCAGTAACTAGCCGCTCATGCACCTTAAAGAGAGCATCTTGTGCAGGACAAACTATATCACCAACATCTTCAAGTGTATTGGTTTCTCTCCTTGTGCTAAAAATGGTTATGACCCGCTCCTCACAACCAGGTATAGTCTCCCCAATTCTGATCTTTGCTTGCGTGTCAGATCTTAATTGCTTCACAATCTCTCCACCCCTCCCAATGATACTTCCTATCTTCCTTCCAGGACATAAATAACGAAAAACAGTATCTTCAGGCCCAGGAGCATAGGTGTCTCTTTCTTCACCAGGATTTCTTCTCTTGCTTCCTCCATTGTCGGAGTAGTCAGACTGTGAATAAGATCTTTTCCCATTATTGTTTCTCCGTCCAGCCATTGTTGCCAAAGGCTTGATATTCACCGTCTACAACAAATTCCCACTGCAAAATTAAGGTATTTGGTTTGAATACCAAGACAGTAAAAGAAGAACAAAAAGTTTCTCAACCATTCTAAAAAGCAAAATTTTCTGACACTATTCATGACAATTTAACAAACAATTCAAACAAATCAACATAGGATATGCCATTTAAAGCTGAAAGGGCAAAAATAAAATTACTGGAATTATTTTGCAACAATACTATCATTCAAACTGTAGTTCCATCAGCTAGCTGATCACATGACATCCCATGAAATGCCAAATGGTTTTTTCCAAGGGTGTTGGCCCAATCTGTGCGATAACCAAGGCACCCGGACAAAAAAAAATGCTAAATGGATAAAAAATAACGTAGAATTTTGGGAATCCAATGGCAGCAACTGTTGCGATATGGCCCATCAGCCCCTGAACCACCAGGCCAAGACACAAGGTGGTCGTAACTCTAAATCCTAATAGCAACTTATGACAGTAAGACAAAAGCTGATATTCATATATAAATACAAGCTACACAATGAAACTAAAGCAAAAAAAACCCAGCATGCGTTCAAGTACTATGCATCTTTGGATGGAAGATCACTGCTACAAGGTGCACATAGAAATAATGTTACATATTAAAGATAAATCACAAGAAAAACATTGTTAAAATTTAAAAACTTAGGAGAGAGTCCACTCTGTATCACCAAAACACAAATTAGGAAAACAAAATCCTAAACCAAGCACTAAATATCTAAAAATACTCCTACACTAGAGGAAACAAGGCAAATGATCAATCTATGTCAACCTTCAGTACTTTATGTATGATCTTTCTTCAGAAAGCTTCTATAAAGTATGGGCTCATCGCACTCCATAAATACGGGCATAGAGATAGATCAAATTCATACAGGCATGATAAAAACAAAAAAAAACTATGAACAAAGTTTCCATTACGCAGAAATGGAACACCTCGGCAGCATAGAGATAGATCTAATTCATACAGGAATGATTAAAAGAAAAACTATTATTCTGCATGGTAACGAAGGGATAAAATCACAAAAGAAAATGCCATCTTTCCTGGCATATTGAAGACAACCAACTACGCAACACAATCCATCTATTCAGGAACTAGGCAATGCCGCAGCTATTGCACAATTCGTTTCTCTACGAATTAATTCAATAAAGAAAAACTTCAAGATGAGATCCTTCGCATGTCAAATCGCCTCAACTACATCCTTGAAGTCGCCAACCTAACAAACCCCAAATCTAGCATAGGATGCATTCCAAGATCGTGCAAGAAAGCGAAACCAGGAAGATGCAACAAATGAGTAGCGGGCAAACCCTAAGCTTGGTGAGAGGACTCGCAAGACAGGAAAGCCTCATACCTCGAGATCTCGCTCGTTTCCGTGAAAACCCTTGGGGTCCGCCGCAAACCCTAGCACGGGGGAGCACGAGGAGAAGACCTTTCCAGGGAAAAGCGAATTATTTAGACTGGATGAACAAGGAAGGGGTTGGGATAGGTATCTATATCCGCTCCTCGATTCGTTTCGCTGTTCCAGACATATAACCGAGGGACCAAACACGAGAAGATCTCAGTATATTGGATACCCGAGTGGGGTCCACGGAACCAATGACTGGAACCCACATCTATCTCCCAGTAGCAACACGGTGTTCTGTGTCTCCTCCCTCGGTCAAGATGAAGAAGCCGAATCATCTTTTTTGTATGTGGATTCTCTCCCTGTGATGCTTTGCTTGGAACCCTGCAGTTCCAACATCAGAGCCGTCCGCTGCTACTGTGATCGGTAGGATTGCTCGACGAATTATGATTTAGTCGGGTCGTGATGATTTAGTCGTGTTGATGGCAGATCAACATAAATCGGTGGGACCATTCCGATTACGAAGGCATAAAGGTGGGGTCCACCCCGGCAATTTGGTTCCGAATCGATGTGGTTTGGCTCGACCATCACAACATTGGGTCCATAGATCAGGCCAAAATCCAACCCAAACCGAACCCAATCCCCGTCTTGCGATATCTAGACGAACCAAATCCAACTCCAACCCTTACGTGAATGAAGACAAGGTGAAGGAGAAGAAGTCTCTGCAACTCCACTGCATCGATGAACTCATCGTCGTTCTCAGGCTGCCTCCCACTTCTTCTGGGCCCGGTTCTTTCAATTCGAACAAAGTAGAGAGCTCATCAGACTCCATGTCCTCCTTGAGGTGGTCGACGCCATGACCATCTCCATGTCTTCCCCGCTTAGGTCTGCGTCTCCTGTAAGGTGATTGTTTCTGTGATGCATCAGGCATGTGCAGAACTGGAAGTATGAGTGGAGAAAGGACATGGATGCCAGTGAGAACTTCTCTAGCTTCATGATGTCCCGGTTGAGGTCCTGGAGGATTGTGTGAAGGAAAAGGTATTCGATCGGTTCAGCCAAAGAGACTGAATCCTCCATTTTGGTGGTTGGAAGAAGACTGAGAGTCGGAGAAAATTGAGATCTCACAGGACAGAATTCAGAGCAAAAACCAGTTAAAATTTCACAGGAAATCAATAGTTTCTGACAATCACAACAACATCAGAATATAAAGCTTCATATGCAGTAGAGGACTTCTCCTGGAGAACTCCTTTATTTGCATTAATACACATGCACAACTTAGGTTCCTCTTCTGAGGTATAGTAATACTATGTGAGTTACAGAAAAGTCAAGGTCTGGGAGGTGAGGGTGGGGTGCTGAAGAAGACACCACTCCTTGGGTTGGTGTTAGCTCCAGGTTCCTTGTAGTCCATCACCATCTCCTCCATGTCCCTTCCGGTCCACAGCCCATTCTAACACGAGTACCAAATTTGAAGCACTTCACTAACAGATCCATCAAGAGGAGATTTATCATGCACTTAACAGTACAAATCTGAAGCAAAACAAAGAAAGCAGCACACCTCAGTCTCAGAGAGGAGACCTCTCATGATAAGCTTTCTTCCATGTCCTGCACAGAGGATAACCAAGATTCAGCACAAGCATACTTCGGTAGGAAGAATATGACAGGAACAAGAACTCGAGGTAGACAGACAGACACCTTCACAGAAGGAGAGAGAGACGAGTGCTGTGACCAGAAACAGTGACAAGAAGCGAGAAGAAGCCATTGTTTCCCTTGTCAGAGATGCTAGCCTTTCCCAATTTCTCTATCTAAATAACACTGCTATTGCTTCCGTTTGTGACGTGAGAGAAACCTGTTCTTCACAGGGAACTGAGGTGAGATTGATTCTTCTGTGCTGTTTGTGGAAAGTGGGTTGGAGATTGGGCTTCAGTTAGGTTCATAGGCATTAGTGGAAACAGGTAGGCATCCAATAAAGACTTGAGGAGGGAGTTTGGGGTGTGACCATAAACCAACTTTCTCACGTACTATTTCTTAATGAGTTAATTATATATATTGATTTTGATTAATATTATTTTCATAATAAATATTAAAAAATAATTTGATTAATATAATCTACAGTTTAATCTTATATGCATCAAAAGATAATATAAATTATGAAAAAAAAATCAAGATTCTAAATTGATATGGTAGAATAATTTTGATTCATTTCCATCCGATCAAAAAATATGGGTTAAAACTTATTATTGTTTATTATCTGTCGCAATCATACAACTTGTAAACTTGGAACACATTCTTGTGGAATCCATTTACCTTCTTGGAAGTCAACGTGGGGGCGGAGGAAGCTCCGGAGAACAACAGCTTGCTTGTGAGTGACCTCTACGTGATGAAGGGAAGAGATGAGCTAAGGAGAGTAACGAAAGCAATAGCTAAAGAGAGACAAAAATCAAGACCGACCTCACCGAATGCAACACGTGCAAACAAAGAAGAATGCCAAATGAAGGAAACTTCCCAACAAAATCTACTTCGATTGGTGTATGTTTGTTGGAATCTGTTGTCTTAGTTATGATTGATTGAATTGAAGTCCTTTTGTGTGTTTGATTCTTGAAATCTAACATAAGAATTGAGATCAAAGTTGTTATAATCACTAATTTATATCAATACAAATATTTTTATTAAAAATTAGATGAATTTCTGAAAAAAGTTTTATATTTTTTTTGCACAGCACCGCAAGTTTAAAAAAATTACTACCGATAATCTTTTTTTTTTAAATAATTATTTTACCAATATAATCATCCCATTCATTTCGTTAGTCACCCCCTCTACCTTAAATTTACATTCTTACTTGTTCTATTACGATCGTCCTCTCACCTTCTAAGGGTCGATAAGTCAGGTGAAAATATAAATTAGAGCTGAGACTATAATAAAATAAAAAATTATAAAAGTAAAATAATTATTTCACGTAATTATGAGTGAATTATAATTTTTTTTTAATTTGGAACACGATATAGAAAAAACTCAAAGTTTTCTCATGAATTCATCACACACACACACACAAATATATATATATATATATATATATATATATATATATATATATATATATATAAGAGGAAAATGACTACTTCCTAATTAAAACGTGAGGAAAATGTTGTTGTTTGAAGTATCAACGGTTCTCATTCTTCGGGCCGCTTTCCATGGAACAAGAAAGCACGTTCCTCGAGCCATCTCTGGTCTTTGCTTTTTGGCCGGTCGAATCGAGATACGGAGAGGAGAGAAGTGGATTAGCTGCAAATAACACCCAGGCTTCAGGTTTTCGTATCAGAGGCATTGGATGGGAGCTGCGGGGCCAACTAGGTATCTCACCGAGGCGCGGTGATTGGTCTCTTGGTGGAGACAGAGCAGCTGCCTCTTCCGGTTCAGTGGGACATGGCATGCCTTAAATCTGAACCGCCGAGTCAAGATGCGAACAGTTGGTCGCTTATCAGATGTATGGGTATAATCAGAATTCAGGTCCAATTATGAAACAGATTGGGTTGACAGTCATGGGCCCCAGGATGCGACCACTGAAGGGAAAGCGCGAAACGCGTTTTCCTGTGTTTGGTATCTTGGTGGAGACACAGTAGCTTGTCTACCGGTTCACTCGGACCGGTCATAGCGTAAACGTACAATTGGCCGATCATTCGGCCACGCTTTTCGCTTTTCTGCCGCCGCTATTGATTTAATCGCTCAACAATCTCCGCCCACCGCCACCAATCCACAGAGCGAGCCAGCGAACGAGCGAGCGAGCGAGCAAGCGAACGACTATCCGTCCGAGGTATCCTTCCTTCTCTCCCGCTTTCTCTTTCCCGACCTTCCTTCTCGCTGCGCATTCTTGGATCTCCGTCTGTGGCTCTGTGTCTAGGTTAGGAATTGATGTTTCGTGTTGATGGCTTTGGAATACGAGAGCACAACGTAATAGATTCAAATTATGCCGGTGATTCTTGTCGTTGCTGGAGATGCTAGTGGTTTCCAGAGATGGATTTGGATTTCATTTTACTCGTTTGGTTGCTTGAGCTGTCTTATGTTTCGACCCCGGGGATGTGTCCAGCACATATTGATGGTCTCGAATTGGTTGTCAAGATCTAGTCTTGTTCTTGGTATCTGGATAGTGTGAATGAGACGATCTTGACTTCTGAGTAGGTGGTATTAGTTTCGAGTTTATTTTCAAGATCTATTCTTGGCCTTTGGTTTTGGTACTTGGATCGGGTGAATGGGGTAATGGTGTCGATTCTGGGTGGTCGCAGAGGCAGAAATGGAGTCTGAGGGAAGTTTAACGAAACGCCTTAACATTTTTAATTTTTTTTCTTGGCAAGATTCATTTTTTATCACAACCGCATTACAGATATGAGGAATCCTAAAATCTGGACTCGTTCTTTGGACATCTCGTGTCCAATTTCTTTTGTATATAGGGCAGAAGCTGAATTTTATGATCTTTGTATTTTTTTGGCTTTCTTTTTCCGTCATATTTATGAACTGTAGCATGTCCAGGACTTTATTTGGGTTAGGAAAGTTCGTTTGAACTAGTCTAACAGACGGTAAAAGCTTTTTCAATTGGATTTGAATTAAGGATTTGGATCCATACAAATTTGATATATTATTTCTTCAGTTTTCTGCTGATATATTTGTTTTAGTGTGAACAGTTTATGCTTTTTGGTTGGCCAAAGCATCTGTAATGCACTCTAAAGCATGTTCCACTTTAACTTGAGCATCTTTAGCATGTAGGTATCGTTTGTGCAGCCGCCTTGGTTCCTGATATGTTTGCTCTGAACTTTTTATATTAATATATTTTGTGTCTAACCCCAATCAATCTTTTTGTTTAAAGCTTCTTTGAAGAAAATGATGTTCTTTGCATTGCTTTCACTTCAGATGTCAAGGACATATTACTTCATTTTCTAAGCCTATAACAATCCATAAGTTATTTCATACTCAACGATATTAAACCACTTTCCATGAGCATAACATTTGAAAAGGGTCATTTGGTATAAGAATTTAACCCCATTGAAATCATGTTATAAGTTGATAAGACGGTCATCGCCTACCCTTGCTAGATCTAAATGATGAATAACACTATAACAGGCCTTCTTTGACGTCTTGAGAGTTTAGTTGCAAACAGTTGACAAGGTAATGATTGATCTCTAGGATAAGTTGAATTTTGTATCATCTATCTAAGTTATTTCATCCTAATCTTGCTATAGTTGATGTGATAAAAATGATATAATTAGTCTGCTAAGATTAAAAAGGTGAAAACTCTTCTCACCTCCAAGTCTTCTGTTACGGGGTTTAGATGGATATAATTTACTTGGAAGTCTAGTTGCAAGTTGCTGACCAGCTACTTATTTCTGTTAACATGTATATGTTTCAATCTAATTATGTAGCACTTCTTGCTTATTCCATATCACAAAGGGGATGGCATCGGTAGCTGGCTCAGCTCTGTCTGTTGGCTCAGTTGCTTCTTATGGAACTCAGATTGGCTTGGGAGCAAAACCGAAGCCTCTTCATGTTAATCACAGTGCCCCAAAGCTTTTCAAGGGTTTCAGTGGTCTGAAAGCATCATCATCAGTTTTCTGTGAATCAGAGACCTCTTTTATGGGAAATGGGAGACATGTTTCTGTCTGGGAGTCATTTAAGCCAAAATTGGGGAGATCGAACCTGAGAACAAAAAGTCAACTGCTGCCACAGGCTTCATCTTTTAAGGTGGCTGTTCTTGGAGCTGCGGGTGGTATTGGGCAACCATTATCTCTCCTGATTAAGATGTCCCCGCTGGTCTCAGCTGTGCATCTCTATGATGTTGCAAATGTAAAGGGGGTAGCTGCTGATCTCAGTCATTGTAACACTCCCTCGCAGAGTCTGGGTTTCACAGGAGAATCAGAGCTAGCCAACAGTTTGAAGGACGTGGATGTGGTTGTAATACCTGCAGGGGTTCCACGAAAGTCTGGCATGACCCGTGATGATCTATTCAATGTCAATGCCAACATTGTGAAGACACTGGTGGAGGCTGTTGCTGATAATGCTCCAGATGCTTTTATCCATATCATTAGTAACCCCGTGAATTCTACTGTCCCCTTAGCTGCAGAGGTCCTCAAGCAGAAGGGTGTCTATGATCCAAAGAAACTTTTTGGTGTTACCACACTTGATGTCGTGAGAGCCAACACCTTCGTGGCCCAAAAGAAGAACCTTAAGCTGATTGACGTGGATGTCCCAGTTGTAGGTGGGCATGCTGGAATTACCATACTACCACTGTTGTCAAAGACGAGACCATCTGTGACCTTCACAGATGAAGAAGCTGAAGAGCTTACAGTGAGGATTCAGAACGCAGGGACGGAGGTAGTAGAGGCAAAAGCTGGTGCTGGATCAGCAACTCTGTCAATGGCCTATGCGGCAGCCAGGTTCGTGGAGTCCTCTCTTCGTGCTTTGGACGGGGATGGGGATGTTTACGAGTGCTCCTTTGTGCAATCTGATATCACCGAGCTACCGTTCTTTGCATCAAGAGTTAAACTCAGCAGGAAAGGCATCGAAGCTGTGATCTCATCTGACCTTCAGGGACTGACCAACTATGAGGCGAAGGCACTGGACGCTTTGAAGCCAGAACTGAAGGCAAGCATTGAGAAGGGCATGGCATTTGCTCATAAGCGGATGGCTGCTGTAGCATCTGTCTGAGGCTGATTGCTTGCTCCAACCCTTGAGTTACCGGATGAAAGTGACCAATTTATATTCAGGTGTTCCAATTTTGCAGAAATTTACGGTTTTGATTGGTCTTGTGCCAAGTCTTTTTTTTTATTAGATGACAAGAATGATCGAGCAAAGTAGCTGTTCTCTATGGGTGTGGACTTTTGAATCCATTGATGTGTCTGTTGTGGCTGGCTCTTGAATCTTGTCTTCTATCCTTGTTTCATTGCTAACTTGTTAGCTACAGCATCAAGACCTGGCTGGTTGTTGTTAGCATACTCGATTGGATCACTGTTTTCTTTGATTACAGTGATTACCAAAGTGATGATGAGGATAAAACAAATCCAGCGAGTCAAACAAAATATACTATAATTGAATCCTTATTGGAACTTAATGTGGTGTACATGGAAACCCTGATAAATTAGTAGTTGCAACCTTTAAATGCCTCGAACTTTTCAAAAAATAGTTACAATACATATGCAAGAACCATTATTTGGTTGAATTTTTCTACAATTACATAGCAGTTTATTACATCTGATGTGGGCATCCTCAAATGATGTCTGTCATCCTCCTTTCAACTTTATTAATCACAAAACTGATAATTTACATGATCATTGTGTAAAAGAAAATTGGAAAATGATCCTTATTTAAAGCCTTCTATACCCCAAACATGCACACTTGCAGGAAGCAAGAAGCAATCTGAATAAGCTGCTGCTCCCTAATTAATATCAGCGGAAATCAGGCTGGCCTGTTGATGTCAGACATCGGTGCCACATTCTACTGTTGGGGTCGACACGCCTCGGAGATCTAATTACTTCTGGAATGGGAAGGTAGACATAATGGATATTGCATATGCCTGTTGTGATGCCACTGAATCCAGCAAATGCACCATGTACCTAACAAATGCAACCACATTAAAGAGGAGCATATGGATGGGCAACAATGTAGAGTCATGCATTTATGACACGTAGGTGCAAGCTGTACTGCTGAAACTATCAATATATACAATGTTTGATCCAATCAGATATGCTAGGAATGGATCTAAAAGAAATAGTGACTAATTCTCTCACAAGGGAAAGTGGTCTATGAACTTCTATGATGCAATTGCACTGCAGAGTGAGGTCTAGCAATATGAAGTGCACTGTTAGCAACCAAAAGAAGCAAAATGGATTTGTTTCATGTCACAATATATTTTTGTAAACAACACAATATATTAATTGCTGGATTGCATCAAAGAGAGCATAAGCAAACCTTATGTAATAAAAAGGATCTAGCAAAGTCATTCATCAAATGGCAAAAGAAGAAAAGAAAATCTGTTGGAAGAGGGAAAATGTTTAGTTGTTCAGTAATGGGAGGTTGAAAGAAGATCATGAGGGAATTTATGGAGCCTGGTGTCATATCTGATCAAACATTTCTGAACAGTTGGGATTTGCAGGGTACAAGGTTATTTAAAGAATAATTGGAGGCCATTGCGGAAGGCAATTCCCAAATTTCAGTAATGTAATCTGGGAAGAATGTAGTTATGCATGCATATCATCATATCCTCAGTGGTATTGCTAACACTTCAATGCTTCTAAACAATACCAAATAATATAAGGGTTGTTCAGTCTCATTCCATTCAGAAATTAGCAGCAGTTCTTATAACAAAAAAAGTAAAGAAATAAGAGGTATGTAGAGGAGAAAAAAAATGAAAAAGAAAATAGGAGTATGATGAAACAGGGAATGAAGTAGGCCTGCAACCTCCTTCATAATTGTTTATTAAAATGGTTTTTGCAATATAGAAACAAGCCTCATTGACTTTAACTGCTCATAGCACAAGTGCACTGTTAGTGTAGGTTCAATATTAGATAATCCACTGTATAATTTCTCAATGAATGCATTTAGATGTTACTAGTCGTCTGTGAGAAACATTAATATAACAAAAAAGAGGTAAAGCGATGCTTACAGCATTCTGGCCAAGCACAGTGCATAGGATAGCATCAGATGCATTAGCACGGCATGCTCGAACCATATATGTTGGGTCTATGTACTTCACATCTGCGGGGACACCTATATTCTTGAAATGTCTTTTTATCTGTAAAAGATAACATTTTTTGTGACAACATATTTAAAGCACGTGTATTTAAAACTAATGGTAATATCATAGGTAATTTGCGGCTTGGGATGTCCGCACTGTAAAACACTGGATATTTCACTGAAATATTACGATGGTAATTATGAAAAAAGATAGCACAACTGCACAAGTCTACTCATGGTATAAGCCGCAAGCAAGATAATTTTACAGGAACAAAAGGCATTATCAAACTAAAAGAGGATTATTCAGAATCTCTTTTCCACTTCAACATGAGTTAAAGAAGAAAAAAGTCATATAATTGTTGTGGAATTTTTACATCAAAGTTTTAACATAGCGTAGCAAACAGATAAAAGTTAGAAGTATGTCATAAACAAAAACATGTGACTAATGAATCATTTTTTCATCAAAATGTGTATCCTGCACAAAGAGATATATGTGACACACAAGACATGATTTCCTCTTAGGCAAAATTAGGCAGGGGAAACATATAAAAGCAGCAAAACATGAGCCATTCCGGATAAGGTGTAGTACAGGAGAAAAATGGTTTCTTAGTGGATGAGAAAGATGATAGATATTTTCCAACTTCATTTTTCACTCTGGGCACATTTTATGTCACTTACATTAATTTAGTTCAAACATTTTTTATTAGTGTATTCATCATAGCAGCATTCTTTTAAGCCCTTCTTGCAAAAGGTATGAAGTGTATTTATCTATCAAATTTTGTACAAAAAAAGGTTAAAGAGATAAATGAACATAGACTATGCGATGTAAACCTGTTGCTGAATGTGAACTCCAATATCTCCAAGTACCACATTTCCTGATGCATCTAATGCAGCTGACTTCTGTAGCAGTTCCTGAAAGATGATTAATAAATGTTGATTATAATAGATACAGTAAAATTTGTTTAATCCTCTTTAGCTATGTTCCAGTATATCAGAAAAACTCTACATTTTATTCGATGTAAATCATCACAGAAACCAGTTCTGATAGGCATGCATGTCATAGACTACAGGATGATTCAAGAAACATGCACTTAACTAGATAGAAACACTGCTTATTCTTCAACCTAGCTGCTAGCATTTTAAAATGAAACAAGTAGAAATCCAGAAAATTCTTCTTAATGCAACCAGAAGCATTAGCAGCACTATGTTTATGATAGAACTCTGTTTAATATTCTGACGATTGGCAAATTCAGAATGTTAAACTTTAGAGTTTAGACTACTATCAAGCTAAGAATATTTGAACCTCTTAGTTACTCTAAACATGAATTGCTTCTCCAAAAACTAGAATCATGTTAACATACAACTTATACCATAGTTCGATACTCACTGATAATTTCTCTCAAGAATTCATATTAAGAAATTATAAGAAACCTAACAGTAAATGGTGTCATCAGCTTACCTGTCCTGCTCCTTCAGCAACACAAACCACAGCTTTTCCTTTTGTTTTTATCAGATGCTCAAGGTGTTGCAATAAGCCATTTGGCCCCTCTAGCTTGAAGGGAACCTACAGCAGACACAATTGAATCATGAACTTATCATGAGAACATTAATACCGATCATGTAAATAGTGTACCTCTGGGATTAAACAGATATCTATCTGACCGCTAGAAAGTGATGCATGCATGGCTATGAACCCACTGCTTCTTCCCATCAATTTAACCAGTCCAATGCCATGGTATGCACTCTGAGCCTAAGCATAGGAAACAAAGTGACAAGAAAAGGCAAAAGGTACTATTAATTGATAATAATTGTCAAGGAGCAATGACCAAATAATAAATAGATTATTTACCTCAATATATGCAGAATTAATTGCTCGTTGAGCTTCTTCTACCGCAGTATCAAAACCAAATGTTTTGTCCATTAGTTGTATATCATTATCAATGGTTTTGGGGACACCGACAACTGACACTTTCATTTTTCTCTTGCGACACTAGTGAAGAAAAGCATAAGATCAACAATATCAAAAAGTAGCAAAAAGAAATAAAAATAACTTTGTGTAAGTATATCAAAGAACATTTCAGTAGTTTATGTGATTCATCATGTTGTCTGTTCGATCACATAAAACTACCAGGTGGTGATGTATGAGCTAGAAGCATAAACACAATTTAATCTCTAGAAAATAAGCAGCCAACGATACCTCATCATGTATGGCATTTGCCCCTGCATGTGTACCGTTTCCACCCAGTACAAAGAGCATGTCTATGGCCTTAGCCTGAAATGTTTGCTTGTCACAAATTAGCTATATTGCATGCTTCTAAAAAGTTAGAAAGTAAAATGGTAGAGCCAACAGGTGATATGCTAACAAGCCACAAACTAACTATACCTGAATATTGTCCACAATATCACTTATACTAGGCCCTCCACGAGATACTCCCAATAGACTTCCACCAGCAAGGTTAATGTTTTGAACCACTTGATGTGAAAGCTGCAGGTGAAGAATAGGCTAGAATTTAGCTAATGACATGATTATTCTACTTTTCAAGTCAGGAAAACAGTTCATACCGGCACTTCTCGTAAATTCTCATCACAAAATCCACGGTATCCAAATTGGATGCCAACAATGTTTTTAACACCATACTTTTCAAGTGTGAAAACTATCTGGAACCACAAAGAAATCGAGTAAGTTGCTCCTCCCAACTTTTATCCACAAAATACAAAAGAAAATATACATCTGTAGTTACTATACCTGAGTTAACTAAAGAAGGATAAAGTGCAAAAGCAGAATATCAAGGCAAACTTTGCAGTTAAATCAACAAATTGCAGTTAAATCAAAGCTAGTAGGATGACTTACCTGTCTAATGACATCATTAAGACCAGGACAAAGCCCTCCACAAGTGACAATTGCAGCTTTTACTTCTTTAGGTTCATAGTATATTTGTTTACGAGGACCAGCACGGTGAACCCTACATCAAAATAAAAATAATAATAATGCAGAGGAAAAGAGGAGGCAATGAAGAAAGGCATCATCAACTTGCAGAATAAATTGAACCAACCAGGCCTCAGGCCTAGTGGTTGGCACCCCTCTCCATCTTGAAGAGGTTCTAGGCTCAAAATCCTTAGGAGTCATTTAAATTATCAATTAAGCATTTACAATCAAAAGAATTCTGACTTTGGATTTGTTAATCTCAAACCCTCCTAACTGCCTTAGACTTGCCGATGGACCAAAACTAAAATGTTTTCAATCTCAGTTGACCAAGTTTACTAGAATAGGCCCAACAGCCATCATAATCTGCGAGAAAACTACAAAAACCCAAAACTACTGAAGCAATTAGGATAAGGTAAAAAACCAAATAAAATTATTAAGATTTTCATTAACTTGAAAATGATTTGAATTCTATTTTCTTTTGGTGTATCCTTGAGTTGGTTGGATGCTCAAAGAAACAAGAAACTGTTTCCTGAACAAACAAAGTAAAATAATCACATAACGTAGAAGAAATATAAGATTTTTTTGTTGTCTAATGAAAATCTAGGACTAGACAATTGTTGTTCCACAGAGTTTGAATCTTAGGACAACCACAATCCGTTCAAAACTTTTTAGCTCTATCATCAGTGTATGACAGGATTGAAATGTCTTACCATCTTAGAACTTTCCAAGTTAAAGTATAGAGAAATGACACAAGGAATTTAAAGAAAGAAGAAGAAGACGGAAAAAGAGAAAACAAGAATCACCAAGTTTCTATATGTTATATGTGGTACCCATGGGAGGTAAGTTAGACACAATATATGGCATGGGAAATCTTATCAATATATTGTATTAGTGGCAAAAAGAATCTATTGTTTAAAGCAATACCATTGCTCCACCCAGCTACAATCTGGATCAATGCACTCAGCTCCTGCAGAATTTGGTGAAGCAAACTTTATAACCTGAAAAAAAAGGACAAGACAAAATTCACAATTTACACCAAATAACGACAAACAAATTGAACGCTTCGGGATTTCATAGTTTGAAAAGATCATCAAAAGCAAATATTTAAATTTCATAGCTGACTGACACAAGGTCAAAAAAGCAAGGATATGTTAGCACACTCTCACCATGAGATGGACCACCAGGTCCATATGCTGGCCCATATACGTAAGTATTTTTCATATCTTGTCCCCCAACAGATCTATTTGTACTGAACTCATCTCACTGAAATGACTTGATAGAGTGCCTCCTCTTTTGAAAGGACTCCGTTCAACTCATTTTGTACATTCTTTTGAAAAGCTTCATTTCATACATTTTCTGCAAATTAAGATGGCATTGCTTGGAAAACATATATCTTGAATTCATCCCTTGATAGATCTTGTCAATTGCAAGGTTACCGGCAAAATGATGCATCCATGCCATGCTCTTTCCTACCTTTCTAAAAATAGGCCCATAGACATTTGCACATGTTAGTATCAAGTAATGTCAGTCCAATATCCACTACTATGCTATCCATTTGCAAATGTTAGTATCAAGTCAGTCAGAGCAAACAAACTTATTCAAGAAAGTAATCACATTATATAGTTGAATTTAATGATGCAACATATAAATAATTGTCTTCTGCATTTATAATTTTTTATCAACATAGTCATATGAAATATGTGCCTTTATGATGTTTAGAACTTAATCCATACAAGAAATAAAACAACACACCATTCTAGAAATTTTATACGATACAAGGAGAAAACTCTAAAACATCTCTCATGAAAAGAAACAAGACCTTCAAAAGTGCTCTATCGTCATCATTCACATAGCCGTACCATGTATCCATTGGTGCACCATTACCATCACCTAGAGGACCTCTGTCAAAGTCAAAAGAAAACCAATTTACATAGACTGAAGCTCTTAAGGAATAACTAGCATAAGAAGCATTTATAGAAAAAAAATAGTATTAATTAGCTTGTGATCGTCATGTGTCAATTTAAAAGACTTGTGAACCTACTATTGGCCGTTTCAAATTAGTGCAAGATAATTTTATGCAGGGCAAATTTAGATAAGAAAAGCATTTCGAAAGACCTAGACGATTCTTTGGCTGTAGGAAGGTCTACTAACTTGGTTGTAGCTTAAGATCATACAACTAAAAGTAACCAAAATTATATGCAATATGAAAAAGGCATGACGTTAATCTCAAACACAAAAAAAGCCAAGGATTTCAATGGACTTAAATTCAAATTTCATTGAGGAAATGATTTCACAAGAAGATCTATTATGAGTTGAGAATAAGTAGAAAATCTGAAGCATGATGATGTCAGAAAAAGAATATTGAAAAATTACCTGCTCTTAAGAGAAAACGTTGTTGGTCTTGGCTTCACATCAAGAATATCCGTAAGATGTGGCAACCTGAACCGATTATCAAAATCCTCTTGGAAGTGCTTTTTCCAATCTGGATCTTTAAAGTCAATTTCAGGATTTACAACTTCAACACTGATATCATTCACCTGGGATGCACATTTGAATATTCTTTTGAATCTTCTAACCTTCAAATGACTTGAGCGGAACAAAGGCAGGTCCATGTTCGAATGTTTGCCATTCTTTTGTAAATTAAGCAAACCAATGCTATTAGTTGATGAAGTAAAAGCCATTATACGTTTGCCAAATAGATGGGCGGCTTCCTGGATGGAAATTTAAAAAACAAGAATCTGTCGGACAAAGACAACAAAGGTAAAATGAGAATGGAGTTTTCCACGTCGTCAAAACACCACTGGCTTGTAAGTTGTAACTTCAAATGTCCTATGAACGCAAGGAAATTGAAAGCGACAATTTACATTATAAATTTTGAATAGTACTTCGCCTGGCAAGTGGCAACATACCTTTTTTTTTTATTTTGATGTATCAGAGCATCTATTTTAGAATCTGTGCAACAAGTAGTTAACTGTTCTTCTGACTGTTCTACTCAAGTAATTTCAAGTTATTACCTTCATATCTAGTACTAGATCATCCAGCCTAAAGCAAAGCCCTAACTTGGGACAGTCATCTATCGGCTATTCAGCAAGGGTCATCCCAGCACATGAAACAAGCACATAGTTGTCTTCTGGTGGATCCAAAACTTCAAGCGAGATGAATTGTACACATCTTAGTAATCTCCATTTAGTTATCCCAAAGTGTTCAACTTGTCAAGAAACCCAAAATATGGAGCTTCCAGGAGACTAATTTATGCATGAAACTCCATTAAAGGTTGCAACTTCATTCCACGGTCAGAGACTGATGGCACACCACCTGTGGCACCATCGATGTTCTTGCTTCACTCATTCCAGCCACTTATTTACTCTTTCTAAGTAAAAGAAAAAGCAAAAAGATCAGCCCTTTTTTTCTAGTAACCAATCCATCAGTTCACAAGATACGTATACGACAACAACAATCGCAAGCTGCAGCGACAATAGAGAAACATAACTACTCCTGCCCCTTAGACGTCCACATATAAGACAGCTCCACATGCAAACGAGTGATGGTAGTTGATCTTTTGCTCGACAGGGATCGATTACTGATATCAACAACGATCAATTGCCATTGGAGGTCAACAAAAGCTCCAATCTTGGCATCTCAATCGAAAGGCCAACTAAACCCCTACGTCTCGAGACAAGGCCGCTTCCAAAAAAATTGGAGCCACTTCCTTTTACCTAATCATCAAGAAGGCCCTCCGGCTACCCATTCAGATGGAGAAGAACTAGAAGAAAGAAAAGAACCGCCTCACCTGAGCGTAATCGAAGAAGAACTCTGATCGATCGAGGGGAATTACAACGTGGGTTTGCTCTACTTTCTCCGCCACCGCCACAATTCCAAGAAGCCGTCGCGTTGTTTCTTCCTCTCGGTTTAAAACACGAGGAGGGAAGGAAGGAGAGAGGCGTGCTTTTATTGACCGAGCGGTCAGCGGAACCCACCACCACCGGTCTCTCTACGGTTGGAATCTTCCGCGGTATGCTTACCCCCATAGTCGCAAGAGCACGTTCGGCACCTTACCATCCGTCCCCACCGATTACCTCGATAGCCATCGGGGAACTCATGAGTGGGCCCCACAAATCTTGACCAATCGAATCGGTGAGCGCTGAGTCGCGTACGATATAGGCTGGTAGAATAAGATGGTTCTTGGTATTGCCGTCATCGTACTTAGGAAAGCTTAGATCCAAATTAGATAACAAACACATAATTAGATATGCATTATAATTAAGTCAAATGACGCCCACACACTAAACATAAACAAGTTCTGTAGCCACATACTTAAATTGGCCACACAGCATGGTGTTCTACGTCACCGATGATGCTCATACGAAGATTCCAATTGCATGCCACATAATGACAATAAGATGCATCAAATACGAGTAATCCTATTGGATTATACGCTTGCAAACATGATAACACGCAAACTCGACTCAGATATGTGCTGATGGGTGGAACCACTTGGGTCATTTAGCTGGTCTATTTCCGAAGGTTGCTTGTTCTAATTTGGTTTCACGAGTTCCAGAATCCGATGGTCAATGGTTGGAAAAGAGTTGTGGAATGCTTGAAAAGTGTGCTTCAGTATCGGGTTGACCGTGATGTCTTGAGATAAGTGGATGCAAATGGTCAGACGTCTAGACAAGCTGTCGTATGGCGGACCGAAGTGTTGGACTTGCAGGGTCAGATTAGTTCCACACGGAGTTGTGGAACTGTTCTCCTACAATCGATGTTAGGGGTCAATTCAATGCATAACATGATCTCCAAGATCACAGGTTTGGATACCAAGATCTTATGATCTTGCATGAACATATATGTATATATACATGGGTATAATGCACAATTCATACAATTGCCCGAAAGTTTGGTCGAACGATTGATGTGATATCAGCCTGTCAAGATGATCAAACAGTGAATAGTATGGAGAAACATGAGGAGAGGGGGGAGGGGTGGGGAAGATACTCTCGTGCTTTGCTGGTCGGGCTTCTAGAGAGAGAGGGAAAGATTCTCTAGTCCTTCGCTGGTCGGGCTTCAAGGCCACCGCCTGCTCTTTTCAGCAGTATGTACGGGATGTGGGTTCCCAAGATCTTGTCCCAAGTGACGAAGAATGGCAGCGAGGAGTTGTACTTGTTTCCGTGGAACTGATGGTGGACGTCGTGGTAGGCGGTGTTGTTCCAGAAGAACAGCATGTGGAAGATGTTTCCCCAAGAAACCCTTTCACGGGGTGGTTGTACTGGCCGCCGAAGGAGTAGGTGACGACGAGGCGGTGGTGCCACGAAGACTGAGTTCTGGATGTCCTCGTCTTTTCTCGATTGCAGGCGATAGTGGTCGAGGGGAGGCGAGCATGGTGTACATCCCAGAGTAGGCCCAGTAAATCACAATGGGAGCTACAATGATCGATGTCCCATCGCTCAAACATGAATATGTTCTGACAAAGGAAGATGGTAGATTGCTTCGTCTACCATATGTTTGGCGGCACGACATGATAGTTTACATAGAACATGATCTGTGTTCTGTGCATTAGGATGTTCAGTGACATCATCCGGATCTAAATCCCTCCATAACAATAGCTCAACAACAAAGTATATGACTAAAAAGAGATACTATATCTGGAGGCATTCTCAGATTTCTATATGGATCTTGGCGTGGACCGAAAACCCAACCAAAGTATTGGGATCCAATTCGAGTCCAATTAACAGGTCGAAATTGGAAGCCTACTGCAGATCTTAATGCGGAAGGTGGTTGTCTTCTGAAGTGAAGGAAGATCCGAAGAACACAACAGGAGAACATGACAAGGATCATGGTGGAAAAGAGGTGAGAGAATGCAGGCGTAGAGGGAGGGAAGGATTCGGATAAAGATAGAAAAGAAAGGAGAGTGGGCAGTAATTAATTCATTGTCATAACAACAATTGTACATCGATGCACTGCATCAGATTTCTTGACGAGAATCCAATGGCCGTGGGAGACGACCAGTAGAGGAGGTCATGCTCTGAGGACACAGATGGGGCCTCAACATGATCTTTGCTATAAGGAAACAATCACACTCCAAAAAACTCACTCAGCTACCGGCCAATATTCTAATTTATGGGTGGTGCAAAGACATCGGTGTCGCCGGAAGAAGCCATCGTCGTACGGCATCGCCCGTAGATATCTCAAAATCCGGCATGGGTCGACGTCCACAGCGCGGCCCGATCGACCGTGAGCACTGTATCGGCCCCCTTGACGTTAACTCGGCCGGGTCGGGGTTGATCGATGACATGACCGGGGACTGTAGCAATGGCCGGGATGAGGACGAAGGAGGTCGCTTTGCTCCGCGGATGATGGATCCGTGAGTGGTGAAGAGATGCCAAATGGTCTCCATCTGCCTTGGAGGCGATCGACGCAAGTGGAAAGAGAGGGAAGTTTGGCACTGTGGAGCTTGGAAGCTACCATGAACGCCAGTCCATTCTCACCTCGGCAGTTCCAAAGGCTAGAGTATGGAAGCCATGGACTCTAGCAGAGGGCAGGAAGGAGCATGTCGGTGCTTGTCTCGCCGGTGCCACCACCAGCCGAAGTTGATGTGGCGGGTTTGAATTAGACGAAGGTTTCCTTACATGTATGTTACTCTAATCGCTACAAATAGATTGATGGATTTAGATCCAACTAGGAATGGTGTGGCATGCCAATGATCGTATGTTGAGGATAAGGAACGAGTGGATTAGCACAATGAGTCTTCTATCGAGCTACATATCAAGGTTCTTTTGCTTCTCATTAAAATCATGTTGGAATTAAGCAAAGGAAATATGGACCTCAAACGCGGGCTAATGTGATTTGGTTTTCCTTTGGGCGGTCCCACATCATAATTCCAAAGCCAAAAATCTAGGCTATATATGGTGTCCGAATACTGACAATATGAATTTAAGAGGCAAGATTATGACACCTCCAAATCCCATATTAGGATTTTCTAAACTAACAATTTTATTTATTTAAATACTAATTTTATATTTTTATCTTAAGATTTTGATTATTATTAATTTTATAGTTAATTTTAACCATTGATTATCATTTTTTTTATTTTAATCAATTTAATTTAATAAATCATAGTGATGTAACCCTAAGCATATGCAGTGATGTACATAAGAAGAAAAGGTATACCTGCAGTCACATATGTATATATATATATATATATATATATATAGAGTGCTTGTGATTGATTGGTTTGACGTGCATGGGACACAAAAATTAAATGCTGGGTTGATTCCGTAGCTTTCAGCTGAAGCTGATGAGAGAGAAGGGTGAGGAGTTGTAGTGCTCACCGCTGGATGAGGCCAAAGGCGTTTAAGTAGCCATATATCGATGAGTGAGGACGACATGAACATATCGATACATCTAATAATTATTGCCTGCAATAATTGCTTCTTATTCATGCTTATTATCTGATCAATAAGAACAACGCATGCACCGAGGGTTTTACTCGCCAAGAATTGAAGTTGTGTTTGGGGTTGCATCGACAGTATGAAAGGCTGTCAGTTGTTTTCAGGTAGAAAGCTGATGGCCCAACTAATCGTTCATCGTGTACTCGAACTTCGTGTGAAGTCCTTAATTTGGACACTTGGAGAACTCAGCACTGGTCTCAGTAAGTAGCAGTACTCGTGTTATCCTTTTGGATGCATGTTTGCTTTCTTCCAAGCAAGGAAGATGATGCACAACCAGTATTCATCATATAGATTTGACAGCGTGGAACATAAGTTACCATCATCGCCTTTACATTAACGTGTAGCTTTGCTCCATCTTTCTATGAACACACACAACATGGCACGATGAATGAAGAAGAAGAAGTCCCTAATCTTGGGAGGGACGGCTGGAGCCAAAGGAAGTCGGGGGAAGGACACGTCCGGCGCGGCCGAAGCCTAAGTCCACGCCGCAGCTCTCTGCGCGGTACCTCGCCGCGGCTGTCACCGAACCGTCGACACCGGCGCTGTCCCGCCGGTCGAAGCTGATCCTTTCTGGCATCTTTGCGGTGCCGGCTGTCACGTTCACTGCCTTGTCGCTGACGCAGCCCAGTAGAAGTCCTGACCCTGACGCTCGCCTCGGCCTGCGGAGGCTCGCCATCTGGTCCTCGGACTCCGATGCGATGGAGAAGTTGGCGACGCTGGCGGTGACCACGCTCCACTCGATGCTCGCTTCGCTTGGTGCCGACTCGGTTCCCCCGTGGGAGATGAAAGGGTGTGAAGTCATCGACAAGCTCTCGATCTCGAACAAGTCCGAACTCGCCTCGCTTCGGACATCGTCGTCTCGTCCGCCATCGTCACCAACGACAATCTTGGCCGACGTTAACATGGTGAAGCTTCTCCTTTGACCCACCACCGCCTTGGGACCTCGCCCGACCTTCTCCTCTTCTTTGAGCTCTTTCCCTACCGTTACCTCTCCTGCCGCGGAGCTCAAACATGGAGGGAAGGCAAACACCTCCTGCTTGATCAAACCGGGACTGATTCTTTTCAGTGTCAGCTCGCTCACGAGGTGGTCATCTCCACCACACCTCTCTCCATGTTGCACGAGCTGCTTCTTGAGGTTGTCCGATCTAGCATCGGATAAGGCTTCTTTGTCGACGTCGGTGGCGTTCTTACGGGAGCACGGGCACGGGAAAACGCTGAGGAACCTCTTGCTGTTCGCGTCTCTCTGCCCGCAGGGGATCGGGTGCTTGCGGGAGTCACGAAGCAGCTGACTCCGGCTGTTGCAGCTCGTCTCCGAGCTGGTGCTGCCGGCCCTCGACCTAGACCTCACCCTCACCTTCACTTCCTTCTTACTCGGCGTCCCGAGACCGTTCTCCGGCGCGGGTGGCGCATCGCCGTCCATGACTCCGCTGAAGTACTTCTCCGCATCAAAGATTTCGATCTCCCCGTCGGCAGTTCTCCTCCTATTTAGGATGACTTGACACGACAAGCTTTCTGGCGTGGGACTACCGATCTCCGGTGGGAAGCTCTCTCTGACAAGCGCCAGATACGTGGAGAAGGAATCATCTCGGGGACTGCTTGTGCTGTTCTCGAAAGCAAAGGGAGTCTTTGGAGCTACCTTTACAGAGGCCATGTGGTCTCTATTCAACCTTACAAAGAGCAGCGTCAAGAAACCTCAACAGCAAGGACACAAACAAAGAAGTATGTTCGATGCTAATTTACAGAATCTAAGATTAATGATCGAAAGAAATTATTGAGATGTATCCAAAAGGAAGACAACTCTAAATCAAAGATTAATTATGCATCATTCTCTAAAGGCAAAAGCATCATTAAATAGTTGAGCAGGGAAGGAATAGCTCCAGAAGGAGAAACCTGCATCCGTTTGGACCTCCACTCAAAGAGAAGCTGGCAGGGAGAGAGGAAGAATCTTTATCTGAAACCAGGATATGATGCATTTGGCATGCCCGGGTGGTGCTTTATATAGGCTTTGAGGTGGATGAGACTTTGTGTTCAATGTGACATATTGCCAAATAGTTACTGTAGAAGGGTTTACAGGTCAAATAATTTCAGGAACTTGATGAATGCTCCATCCCAAAACATGAAGTAGAGAGTTCTCATTAGCCTATCTTTCCTGATCATAATGCTGATATATCTATATATATCTCCTGTTTGATATCACCTTTAGCCTCTACAAGAATCAAGTAGATATATACTGGTGGATGGATAACACGATGAAGAGCATTTGTGCTGGTTCAATCATTTGCCTCTGTTCTTCCACAACCACAGAACACAGCAGCTCAGTTCATTGTGTTCAGAGCGACATTATAGCTCATGCAATGGACCTCGGATTACTTTGAACTGATGTATTGGTTGCAAGGTCATGAAATTTCTTCTGTCCTCTCATCTCCAACTTCTGCTTCCTCAATAGATGAAGAACATGGACCATATATGATGTTGAGTTCTAAATAATTAGTGATACCGAGGTCTAATCATGGAGCACGGAGGCCCATCAAGAAGAGAACCTGAAAACAATCGATACATTAACTCATCAATAGGCGATGAAGCTTGGAGGTTCACTACCTACAGCCAGGTGACAGGAAATAGTGTCATTTCAACTAAAGAGATGATGCATTTGTAGCTGGAAAAATCAACAGCATGTGGCAGATCAATTGAACCACAAGAAAAAATGTGGTTGACATGGATATGTTCCCAATCTAGTTGTAAGATTGAAGAGCTGATGCCCCAAGTGATCACCCAACACCAAATCTGAGCTGACATGGAACTTAGGCCGACTGCATTTTCACATCATTCTGAGACACATCTGTTCCATTACTTTTGTGTGATCCATGAATGATGGGATGACTGGAGACTGGTAGTGTGTGGAGACTCAGATGATCTCTTTCTCAAACAACAGATGCCAATCCACCACTGAAGGAGGCAGCTGGGGTGGGAAAACAGGATGGCTTTGTGATTGCATGCATACTCTGGGCATTTATCAGCAGAATGTTGGGCGAGTTGTCAATGCCAATGTCCAAATCATGACATTCCCATCCAATTCATTAGGCCATGAATGGGTAAGTTGGCTTTGAATACTTTCACATCAGACTGCCAAACCTGCAGAGTCATGCAAAAGAGACATCTGTGTGAGCTGAGCTCGGCGCCATGTGAAGGACCACTTCATCTCCATGGCGGAGACTCTCTCAAGAATATTTCTACCTCTGGTTATGCTCCCCATCATGATGGACAACATCATATGGCAACTTTGGATGAGGGAAAACAACACAGCGTGAGAGCAGTTTCAGAATGGTGAGCAAATAAGAGAGAGATTTCAGAGCCAAACACTTGGCAAGCATTCTAAAAGCTCATCAGACTTGACACTGAACTGAAACTTGGCAAGTGTATGACTGATGACACATGAAACAGTGTTGCAAGTCTAATCGAAGCCATTGTACAGTTCTATCAATGCTGTCACGAAGATAGCCAAGCACAAGAAATTAGGTTCTCTGACCACCTTCTTCTTGATTGCTTGATATATTCAAGAGTGGAGGTGTCCTGACTTCATTACAGCACTCCACACAAATCCAGAAATGATTAATAATGAAGAAAAGGCAGATGAATTGGTTGAAAATCTCTACAGCAAGCAATGATTCAAAGAGAAAAAGAAACATTTCTTCTTGCGGGAGAAAAGCTTGATGAAAATACTGACCTTAACAAGATGCTGATATGCATGATTTTTTGTGAACTGGATTCACTGGACATCTAAAGCTCATTACAATATTTGGAATTCCTAGAATATTGATCCAAAACCAGAACAAAGTTAAATGCATCTTATGATTAGAAAGAATCAGTGAAGCCCCATATGGGGCTCAGTGAATCAAAAAGCCCAATCCACTAATCTTGTTTTGGTTTTTGTGTTTTTGGATAGGCTATGATCAATTGGGTTTTGTTCTCTTGTCCTATCAGCATTATCTATTATGTGAAAGCGATAAGCCGCTTAACATCTGTCTTGCTCATTGACTGCTTCTTTCTGTTCTCAGGAATCCTCTTCTCTCTATTATTGAGTCTTGTTGTGATGAAAACTCCATACTTATCCCCTGAGCTTTTATGTTCAATCAATCTTTTCTCAACTTTGACATCCTTTTCCTTTATATATTTGTTTGGGCTGTGATTCAAAACAAAGTAAAATTACCAATTACCACAGTAAAATTCTTTGTGCACAAGAATTCAAACCAAAGCAAATGAATCTCCTGTTGGCACAGCTGGCAACCCATAAATTCAGTTCATAGTGGGCTTAGGCAGCCCATAGCTCACCATCTCTTAATCTAATCCTAATTAAAATTAGAGGGTGTGGTGGCTACGTTTTTGGAAGCAGAAAAAGGTATAAATATGACAGTAACGTTGGAGAAGAAAATAGCCATGAGATTCCAAAGAAAATGAGGAAAACAAGACAGAAAAGGAAGAGAAAGAAAGGGAAAAACAAGAACAATGCAGAGAGGCTGTTCTTAATCATCTAGTAGTGTTCTCATCTCATGTTAGATCAAATCTACAGTAGACTCTTGCTGTGATTACTTGGGGAGGTTTTAGATATTGTTGGCAGTGACGTGATCCTTGTATCTCATTTATTCTCTTGTGATTGTTGCTAGGGTTTAAGGCAAGAGATTGAGATTTGTATATTCATTATTCTCATAATGGATTATCTCTCGTTTGCCTTATGATTTTTACTTTTCACGTTGAAGGGATTTTCCACGTATATCTTGATATTCTATTTGATTGTGATTCTATTTAATTTCAATGCATATCATAGTTTAGTATTTGTTTTATACAAAGATTATTTCTGTTTATATTCCCATTCAGTATCCGCTGCTCTTCTATGTGACATCCAAAGCTATCAACAACCACATCTAATCATCCACTCTCCAAGCTTCGTAGCGTTCGATCTCTCGAGCTTTGCTGTTACTGCTTCTTGCCTTCCCCTTCCCCCTCCGCCTTACCGAAGGCCAAAAGGATCTCAAAGGAACACATCTTAGTCACTTTTACAAGGTGCAGTACTCAGAGGACACTGTGGCAGAAGGCGATTGAGACACGTTGGTGGCGGGATTTACGGGCGGCAGAGTTCTTGGAGAAGCAGGCGATGGAACACAGTACAGATCAGGAATGATAGGGAACGGTAAACCGGCGAGGGATGAGGATGGGGTGTGCGAAAAATCCATGTGCAGTGATCCGACAACGAGTCGGCTGCCGCCTTTAATGCCGGTGTCCCCCGCTGGACGCTGACTCGTCGAGCCGCTCGCCGTCCTCTGCGGGCGACAGCCGTTAAATTTGGGCGCCATGATTGTGAAGCTCGGCGGGGCCGCCCCTGTCGACCTGTCCTCACCAAATTGCTTCCTTGTCTCTGCTCCGAGCTGGGAGCCAACCTTATCATCCATCCTCATCACCATCGTCACCATCGGTAATCTCAGCAAAATTCCTCGGTGCGGAACGCTTTGCAGGTAGCATCTGATGAATATTTTTCTTCGGAATATCGAACAGTCCACATGAATGAGATCAAATATTCTTGAGTTATATCTTTAGCATGGCTCGCTTTGAACATCCTATAACATAAACCTCTTCTTTTATATGTTTCTCTCATTCTATCAAGAAATATTCTAAAAGCATTTTTAATGTCTTGTTCTCCTTTATCGAATCCTATGGATACATACCGACTTTTTTCTTTTGCTAGAATTTCTTGTCTCGGTGCACACTAACTATGTAAATCCAAAAATATTTGTGGATCCAACATGTTTGCAGTGTAAAACATCTATCGACAGTTTGATACTGTGAGCAGTACTGTGAAGTGTGAATCGTCCAAGATTTGGTCTCTATCACTAAGTCTCTATATATCATTAAGATCGGCATGGCTAATTGATTATGATGGGCTGCATCTCCTTCCTCCTTCAGATCGAGACAATGGAATGATTAGTTGAAGTGTCAGAATACTTGAGCTTTGAGTCTGCGCACAGAAATAAGATTCGTGTCCTGGTATCTGTCATGTCAGGTTTGGGCAGGTTACGATGGAGAAGAGAAGAGAAAGGAGATGGCTTGCAGGGTTTTGGCATCATCAAGCAGTAGTAGGATTTCTCTTGCTAATAATACATGTAACATATGCTGATGCAAACAACCGAGCCTTCTGCGAGAGGGTCTCGTCCGTGGAATGGTACGAGAATACTAGTGGACTACAGATCAACCTAGGACCTGAGGATGCTCCTGATGATCTCGGCCTGAGGGCTGCCGGAGTCCATAGTCGACATCAGGTCGGAGAGCCGGTCGCTGAGGTCGTCCACCTCGCGGTGCAAGCTCTTGATGTAGCTGCACGTCTCCTTCAGCAACTTGGCCGCCGACGCCTGCATGCATATATATGTATATGCGTCCACGGATCAAACACAGAGGCGACGTGAGGCAGGCAGTCGCAAACGGTGGCGGATAAAAGAGACTGACGCGGTGGCGTTATGGCTGCTGGATTGCTTACCCTGCTCGTGCTCCTGCGGCGAGACTCCGGGAGCAGAGACTGCAACTTGGAGATGAGCTCACTGATCTCCTCGTCGCTGATCCTCGACGACGACCTCCGGCTCGACATCTCCACGGGCATAAACCTTCTTCTTTCTCTCTCCTCCGTCGGGGGGGGGGGGAGTCAAGTACAGGACTTATAGAGCGCGGAGAGGAGAAAGTGAAGGGGAGAAATGTAGAAGCGTCTTCGGAAGGCAACGTTTCAGCAAACGTAATGGCATGGAGAGGAGACTCCGTGGCCTACATGTCTCACCGTGCCACCGACGGTGGGTCCTTCTTGTTGCCCATGGCCAATGGACCAACGGCGGCAGCAAGTGTGGCTACCTTCCTTGCATGTCAGTGTAACCAAGAGGGACTGAAGCATTGATGACGCCTCGGCTGGGTGATGCATGGTTTAACCATTTCACCATGTACCCGAAAGATGCCTCGTGTCTCTCTTGCTGCTTTAACCTTGCGGCTTGCGGCTTCGGATGGAGTAGGGCACGAAGCGCCCACGCATCACGCGAGCCCGATCGGCCGAGATGGCGACGTGCGGCGGCCCTTGCAGAGCGGGACATGAGATTGGGTGACAGGACGGCGGCAGCTCGGTCGTTCTCCGGAGGAGCTGCCGACGGCGACCGGGGCATCTGGAGACCATCGGTGCGTCCACATCGCGGTGGTGCATGGCGGTAGGGTGAATCACGGGGCTTGGTCGGGAGGCCCACAGCCTAATTATTAGGTCCGGTTGCGCCCTTCCATCGAAGTTAAAGCTCAGAGGTAGATAGACATCAGGCGGGAGTTAACCTGCAGCTCGAGCCCCAGGGTTGGAGAAGGAGACCACGCTTGTTGTTTAGCTGATACAGATGGACGGCATTCCAACTCTAGAAGACAAGAGGAAGGGAGACATGGGAGTGGCCCTCGATGGCAACAAGGGAGAGAGCGAGCGGACTCGATCGGCCTGCGGCATCAATCATGCATGCAGGCAGGCGGCCTTACATCAAGCCACGGGGGACCTTCAGCGAAGCTTCGTCAACATGCGGCTGTTAGGTCTGACCATCCACCCTCTTTCATCTTCTCCATGTACACACATTGCATTGCATGGCATGGCTTGGGTTGCTGGTGGTGAACATGAGATGGAAGTACAAGGTTTAATAAATGGGAGAGACAATGGATTCATGGCGAGATAGACTACGCATTAAAAGATGGAAAATTGGTACACACATTATATGAGAATGGAAAAGAAACTGACATAATTGCACAGGCAAATGCAGATGAGAATTGATGTGCAGGGTGAGGGTTAGATGAACCATTTAATAGCCTGCATCTACTACTTCAATCTGAATCAGTGCATGCATGCAATAATATACGCCTCCACCATTATAAATATGATTTAATAGCATGTTGAATGGAACTTATCTCCTCCTGCTTGGATTTACTTCTTCCTCCTTACATGAACATCTTGATAGTGAAACCCTAAATGGTTCAAGGGTGTACACTAGAGACTATTTTAGGCAAGTCTATCATGTCTATCTATTTATTTTGTGCTTCGAGGGGCATAAATTATACCATAAGAAATTACTGTAGTAATAAAATTTCTTTTGGATAAAAAAAAAACTCTTTAAAAAATGAGTGAGTGACAGGACATGCCCTATGGTTATAATTAAACTTGAATTTCTAGTTGGATCAGTGAAAACTTATAGCTAATAAAACTGCCTATTAATCAACAATCACTTCATTTTTCTGCATTTTTGACCCATTTTTATTGAATGAACCAAAGTGCTCTCTCTCTCTCTCTCTCTCTCTCTCTCTATATATATATATATATATATATATATATATATATATATATATATATAATGATTGAGCATTAGTACATATTAAGACTTTACCTAAAATGCTTTGATATAAGTTAATGGACTCATCAAACTCTTATTGATTAATTTATGTCGGAAAGCAGAAGACAAAATAGAATATAATTAGTCCAAGAAGATGGCAACTACTCTCTCTTAGTTGCTCGCCATTAGTAGCTGCGATTATTATGAGCTTTCTTTGTTGATAACTCTTAATCTTATGCTGGTCATAGGAACAACGGTGAAGTAATTGTACATAAAAATTGCTATATGCTATATATAATACGAAAAATTTTTATGTTATGATTGAAATCAAATAACATTAGATCATACGATGCGTATCTTTTGATGTCATCTGAAAGAGATCTCTGTGTGATCTACAAAGGCACCGTCTTTAGATATAACACCACTGTCAATCTGTAAGGAGAATTAGACTCTCTACAAAAGCACTTGTCTATGAGATGCATAACATACATCATCTAATCCCTAAATATCATGTCTATTTATAGGCATGAGTAGAGGGTCTAGGATAAATTATTAGGAGAGTTTCTCCTAATAAGGATATCCCTTAAAGAATCATACTATAATATGGACTTCTTTTCTATTAGTCAATATATGTCATCACAATTCAAATAGTTCGATTATATATCTTATCTAATTATAAATGACTACAAAATCTAACGATAATACTTTGCATTAAAGGCCAAAAGAGTTTGTAAAAAAGTGTTTGGTACCTCAGAATTGATAGATGTTGTGTTTTTAATCAAGAGAAAGAGAGTCGATTCTCTGTTTGTTCAACCTATCAATCTGTTCCTGAGAAAGGATTTTGAACAGCGAAGAGAAAGTTTGGGCCATGAACACAATTGGAAAGACAAAATCAAGAATTAATGAAACATAAAGATTTTTCTAAAGATAACTTTTCTTCTTACTTACTGTATCAGTATGTATCGAGGCAAAACCTCTTCCCAACAAATGAATCGAGCGAGAGCAATGGTAATGCCTCTCGCTCGACATGCTTCCCTGGGATGGGAGATCAAGACATGGCGGATAATGGGCCACACATGGCCCATTTAAAAGCATACATGGGCCAATTAGACCATTCAATAGAGGCCCAAAAGCCCATTAACATTATGATTCGAGAAAAGTGATATTGGTCATTTATGCTTCACATGTGCCCAGAATTTTCATCATCTTTTGCAAAGGGTATGTGGGAGGATGAGATTTTATCTCAAGATTAAAACCCTAGTAACTCCTCAAAAAATTGTTGCATGAGATTTCAAAACCCTAATTCTTTGATAAGAAAGTATAATATATATAACCCGATTTAATATATCATTGGCCAATTGATATTTTAGATTTAAAAATTATTAAATAATATTATAAATCCTTCACCTTTGATCAGTGAATTTTAATACATCATCAGCAGATTGATCAGTGCTTTAGAAATTTGATCGGAAATAATTAGTTTCACAAAATACATATGTTATTAGAGAACTAATTAGTCCAAGTATGTAATTTTCACCCAACCACTATAAGGGTCAATAATAATATTCAAGTCAACATGGATAGTATTTACAAGTATTTCATCAAAATTATTAATTGATGTATTCGACTTACTAAATGTTAAGGTTTTAATTTTTTAAATGATAATTTTTTATTAAATATGTTAGTTATATTAGAAAATAAAGATTTACGACTTTTGATAGCAAAATTCATCTTTTTTTTACTTACCCTTTACATTTATTTTCTTCGAGACGTATGGAAGAATTTGGATTCAGTAACACCCTCTAATCATTGATATGACATGACTTCCTGGGTAAGGAGCAGTGAGGAAGAGTTAGATAGGATGTCATGTCATGCTATTACCATTACCCTGAGAGGATGGTTGTGAATGGAGTGGCCCTGGGAATGTTGGGAGATGGACTTCCATGGGTGACAGAGTGACAGAGAGAGAGGGAGAGAGATGTGGTGAGGGCAGAAGAAGGAGAAGGCAAGGACAGGAACATGATGATTGGGTTTTGGCAGGGTGGGAGTTGGCAATGGCATATAGCTGGCCGCAGAGGGCCCAAGGAAAAATAAACTAAAAGAAATAAAAAGAGAACAAAAATAAATACTCATCCCTACTTTTCGAGCTAGGTTTGCTGCTATAGAGAGAGAGAGAGAGAGAGATAGAGATTGGTGACACTGAGAAACAAACAAGATTGCATGATAGATGTTTGTGGGTTAGGTAGCAAGCCTTGCAACCCATAGGACCCATCCCTTAAGATTCCTGATATGTCTCTCTCTCTCTCTCTCTTTCTCTCTCTTGCTACCTTGCAACCCATAGGACCCGTCCCTTAAGATTCCTGATATGTCTCTCACTCTCTCTCTCTCTCTCTCTCTCTCTCAAAGCCACCACCCAAAATCCTCAAAGCAAACTTCTGCATCTGATAAATTCATCCCTCGAATTACTGTTCAGTCATTCTGCTGTTTTATGTCAACCCACATTTCAATTAAAAGAACCCCCACTCTAAGCAAAGAGGAAAAAGAGAAATATTTGTCTTCTATAAAGATAATTCCACTGAAGAAAAGAAGAAAAAATAGGAAAAAAAGAACCTTTTTGAAATATATATATTTTTATTTACTTTAAATATCTACCGTGTCATAAGCAATAAAAGTTTGCTAACTGAAATTGACTCCCTCGTTTTCTTCCTATAAATATGAGATCTTTTAAATTTAAACATAATAAATTTACCATATTTCGGACTGAGTTATTTCTTATTCAAGACTTTGACATTCATATCCAATAATTCATAACATAAGCTATCTTTTTCACAAATAAATTAAATATTATTTTACTAAGAAATTCATCTCATCAAGGACTTCTCAAATCATCCAAAGTTACTTACAATTAATTGCACTCATGTTAACTTTACTATCCATGGATTTACTAGAATCATTCTCTAGTCTTGTTAAACACTCCATTGATTCCACATATATATATATATATATATATCTCGCTTCTCCTTCCGATAACCTCCGAAGTACTGTGCATCCCTACAGCTCTCAGTACTCTGATCTCTCCACATCCATCTGAATCTTCACCTTCTTCTCACAATCTCTTGCTTTCCCTATCACCATGTCCTCGTGCTGGTGATCCCCTCAACCTGCGACGAAAAAGGCCTGCAAATGCAAACACCATGTCCTTCTTCCATCATGGCTTCATGTTGCAGATGCAAACACCCCATGAAGAAGAACACCAACTCCTCACACCTTCCCCATGCACCAATCTCCAAGACCTCAGAGGTGAGTCGCGCGTTCGCCATGACACCCATCCCCAAGTCCTCCGAATGGAACTGACGCTCTCGGTGGTGGTGGTGGTGGTGTTGGATGCAGGTACGGCTTCGATGGTGGGGAAGAGATCTGTGTCCTTCTCCGGGATGGACACCTGCAGAGAGATGAGCGCCGAGGAGGACCTGTCGGATGATGGATCGCAAGCAGGGGAGAAGAAGAGGAGGCTCACCGTGGAGCAGGTGAGGACACTGGAGAAGAACTTCGAGCTGGGGAACAAGCTGGAGCCCGAGAGGAAGATGCAGCTGGCCAGAGCGCTGGGGATGCAGCCGAGGCAGGTGGCCATTTGGTTCCAGAACAGAAGGGCGAGGTGGAAGACGAAGCAACTGGAGAAGGATTATGATGTGCTCAAGAGGCATTTTGAGGTCATCAAATCTGAGAACGAAGCTCTCAAAGCCCACAACAATCAACTCCAAGCTGAGGTACTGATGAATTCTCATCATGTCTCCGATTTATCTGAAGCTTATGAACATATAATTGCATCTTGGGGAAAAAGGAGCCATGTTTACTTGTCATCATTGCTGCATGCATGGCTCTTGGTCTATTGAGAAAGATATCTTTGCAGATTGGACATGTACTTGCAGGGCTTTTGGGTTGATGATAGCTAATTGGAACTCACGGGAACAATTTTAAGATATCCACCTTTCTAAAGCACAATCTTTCTGCAAGTGACATATTCATTGCATTAATTATAAAAGAAGCCATCACTCCTTCAGCACTGTGTGTTCTATGACCTGAACCAGCTTGAATGTGAGTTGCAGATCATGGCTCTTAAAGGCAGAGAACCATCAGATCTCATCAACCTTAACAAAGATACTGAAGGATCTTGCAGCAACAGAAGTGAGAACAGTTCTGAGATCAACTTAGATATCTCGAGGCAATCAGTCGATAAGAGCCCACTGCACCCTCACCAAAGCTCTAATTTCTTCCAGCCAGTTAGGCCGGGAGACATGGACCATATCTTCCAAAGCTCCTCGAGGCCAGAAACACAGTGCCCCAAGCTTGAGAATGGTGGACATGAGGGCACCTTAAGCAACCTGTTGTGCAGCATGGAAGATCAATCTGCTTTCTGGTCATGGTCAGACCACCACAGCTTTCATTGAGGAAGAATGCCATCAGCACAATCTGTTTGATCAATGTCATTGGTGAAGCATGAAGAACTCTTTTTGAATTGTGAAAGATCGTTCCGCATCAGCAGCAGCAGCTGGATGAAGCTGGTTAGTAGACCCTTCTTGGGAATTATTGTGCTAAGAACAATCCTGCTGAGAGTTAAAATTGAGTGAGGTTGATGAAGGAATTGGTAAAAGGAATAAAAGTGTCTATTACTGGATATTCCAAATTGCATCATATATATTATTTTCTAGCTTGCAGTGATTATTGCAGGGTTCTATATGTACATATGTATATAACCAACAAATGCACATGCTAACATGGATGATGCAGCAGAATTCAAATATCAAAGGGATTACACAACAAAAAACATGATGTAATGAGCTGTTCTGACATTGATTGGAGAAAAAAAGGAACAATCTCTTTGAACTATGTGAAGCAAATGTAACTCTTTTTAAGTAGTGACTTCCACATGTTATCCCATTATCATTGTATGCCTCACTCTCTTGAAATGTGTGTTGCACAGTACTTTGTTCTTTAAATAAGACCAAGAAAATGAGGAAGAAGAGGATAAGGTGATGGCATAAAAGAGGTACATAAATGTGATGGCAGGGGAAGAACATGAGAAAGGAAACAAGATATTTTGGAGAATGTCTTTGATTTTGGTAGTAACAACCTGCTGCTAACAAAGGCTAGTCAAAATAGCATGCATGATTCATACAATTGCCTGGTCAAGCAAGTTTAGAATCTATACAGTTATATACTGTGATAGAATTCAAATCATGTCCACAAAATTATTGCATTTTCCTGAATTACTATGCTGGCAAAGTGTTACATCCTTTATACTAACAGAGTATTAATTCTCACCTATCAACAACACAATCAATAATTAATTGTCCTTAATATTAAATGTTTTAATAAACTGTACAAAAAGAAAGAGTCCTTAGTGTTAACATAAATAATAAAATTTCAATATTAACCCTTAGGGTTGCAATCAATATTAACCCTTAGGGTTGCAATACCATTCGATATGAAAGGTATATATCGATTCGATAAAAGATTGATGATATATCAATGTATCGTGTGTTAGTATATTCGGTATAACTCAATACATATCATATCGACAACTGATCAAGACACTATTCAAAACCTTACCCTTGCTAGGCCTCACAGTACACACACAGCTTCTCACTGGTCTTCCATTTGCGGTCGTTCTTTGTTCATACCAGAGATGATGATTGAGAACAGATCCCAAGTAGTTGATAAGAGGCTGTCATTATGTTCTCAGCAAGATAAGGTCCAGGATGAGGCCCCAGAATGAGAGTTCCCATGCTGTCAGAAGATGCATATTGAATGGAGTCTAGTCTTCTGAGTTCCAGAACAAGCATCAATAAGAAAGTACTGCTATGTCAAGAACAAAAGGGACCATGTTGGGTATCCAAAGACCTGTAGACCTAGTGACAGTATGATCATTTATGACTCACCATTTTGCCTTTGAGAACAATTAAAATAATGTAATTTACCATAACCAGAACATCCTCGATTGATATAAAACAAATGCCCATCTGAGGATCTAGAGCACAAATAATAGGCTGGATTCTGTTGAGGCTTGAACTTATCTCATTTAGTTGACTAATGGGGCACTTACATGCATGTAATGCCTATAAAAGTTGGCTGCTAATTATTTTAACAAACTCACTAGATTCAAAATGTCAACATTACACAGCAGTAGCAGCCATCACCTATTAAAAATATCAACTTTTCAACTTTGTAGAGTTGAAAAGTCTTCAAGCACTTGGTGGCCTGGTGGTAGACAAAAGATCAATGAATCCTCACTTCTGTTTGAGTAGCATGTGTTGCCAACCATGCTATGGTACCTTCTTTCTAAAAAATCTCCCTCCAATTTGTTTTTCTTGATTGTGCATTAGCCTGGGATTTTGAATATGTCATTCTAGCTTTAGGACATGTGCAACACATAAAAGAGGTGGGACATGTAGTCCCCCAACTCAGGCATAAAGACGCTGGCAAAATAATGGCTATATGACAAATTTTATACAGTAATCTACTCTGAAAAATCTTATGATTCCACTGAAGATAAAGAATATTTTGGAACATGTTGTGAATAAGCCTTTTATAATCCATATAAGAATGCTATAGCTTGCATAAAAAGATTGCTGAATGAATACCTGATGAACTTGGAACATCTTTTCAGGAAAGCATCAGAAAAATTGTCTTAGTGTTATGATTAACATTTACTCCACATTACTACGGAAGCAGGACAACACAAAAGCGAACTTTGACTTGCCCCGGAGGAAGCAGACTGGAAGTCGCATATAAGTTTTCCGAAGTTTTCAAAAGAGTTGAAGTCTAAAAACTGCTGTCACCATCTAAAACTGCATAAATTAGTAGGCATCAAATGCTTTTTTTAGAAGAAATCAAGCTAATGGTTCAACTATTAAGCTTGACAGAATAGGTTCCCTGGGAAGCATTTTTCTTTATTTGATGGCCTGCAAGATACCAAACTAAATAGAAGTAAACATATTTGAGCTTATTGTTTAACTAAAGAAGAACTTTTCTTTAAAGCGGTTACCTGAAACCAAATCCTTCATCATAAGTTTGAAGAGCTTGTTCCTAGTAGTTTCAGCTTTCGGTAACAAAGCGATGCGACCTTAACTGGATGTGCAAGCACATAACATTGAAGTCTTGACCCCAAATTGAAGTGGATGTGCAGCCACCACCATCGCATGAACGAGATCATCCTAACACAATCTGCAGCAACCTCAGGAGGTCAATACTATAAAATTAACACTACAAATTATCAACAGATGGTGGCGATTTGCATCACAAAATTTCTTTACTTGATCCTACGAAATTGTAGGATCCAATGCTGGCATAGATAAAGGTTATCATCACACAAATATTCATCAACGCAACAGAGGTAACGAAAACTATGAGATGCTTAAAGCAATATCCTTTGATCTGCACAAGTTTTCTCAAGCACATTTAATCACTAGAAACTTTCGTTGGTCATGATTGGGAATGTTGGATAGACAAACCAAATCTTGTTGCATCCAAGCCTGCTTTTGTCAGAAAGCTTAAACCTGAGAGTTCCTAGAGGCACAATGGATGGTTAATAGCTTCAAAACTCAACAGATAAGTAGATATTTTAGGAAGTGAGGTTCTTCCCATCTTAAAGAAGATACTGGACATAAGAAACGCTCATAAAGATGAACTCAGGAATACACAGGATTCTGCTGTATTTGACAAATATCAAATCCAGAAATATATCCAACACAGACCAAGAAATATCATTGTGATCATAGCTAAAGACTCACACGGAGTAAAAAACTAGCTTGTCATCTATGTTAACATAAGTAATCGTCCTCCACAGGATGAGATTTTAAGAGACGTCTACGTTAACAGAAGCAATGGACCTCCACAAGACGAGGCTTCCACAGCATGAAGCTGCCAGATATTGGTCATGCTTTGTCTACAGCTTCATTAGTAGATGCCGCCTGTGCAGGCTCCACCTTTCCTCCCTCTGCCTTGGCCTCTTCCATATCAGCATCCTCTGGAATAACCACAGTAAATTGATATCAGCTGAAGAAGCCAGATTATGCAGCATACATTGCATGGGTGTTCTTCGCAATATGATTTTAGATATGCAGGTTGAACAAACAATTGCAATAATTCCTTTCAACTAACCTACTGCATTTTCTCTTAATGCCTAAGCACAAATAGGTAGATTTCAATAAGGACATTAGACAAACTTGCTCTGCCTAGACTGTTGTCTATCTATCATAAAGGTATCTCACACTATATTATCATTCAAATGAATAACCAAAGAACAGATGGTCATAATATATATTGCTGTTCTCATGCCCAAGCAGACAGAACAAGACTAACCTCCATCTCTATCGGCGGTATCAGCCAAATCATCATCATCATGAGGCTCATCATCAGCACCACCCACGTCCAACTTCTGCACATTGCAAGAAAGATGAGAATCTACAAAGAGTATCACTCAAAAGTTTTTCCTTAACATTTTGACCAGATGACATACCGAAAAATCCATGTCATCAAAATCCATGCCCCCAACTGCACAGGATAATATTTCAAAATTCATAAAAAGTTGCAACAAAGATAGCAATTTGAACAAACATAATAAGCTAGAACAGAAGTGTATTATGAGATGCAGAGTATTTACACTTATTTTCCTTCTCATCATCTTCATCGATCCATTTGTCCCAATCAACTTTCAGATAAACAGGAGGCTTCCCTGCCTGCTTTAACAGCCTGCTCCACCATTTCTTCTCAGCTTTCTTCACCAGGTAGCATATAGTCCTCAAGCCAACGGCAGCTTTGCTCTCCTGCAGTGCTTCTTGTCAAACCAGTGCCTCAAATGAAAGTTTTTTGAGGGGACCTTCGAGAAGTTAAAATAGTTTCTTTGGATACTTACATCAACAATAACTCTATCAAACAGCTCAAGGTCGAGCTCGTACCGGATGTTTGCTGTTCCACTAGTTGCAGAGAAATAGAAACGACCTTCTGGCTCCAACGTGAGCTTCACATCCTTCGCATCTGGCAGTTCAATAGTAATATACACCTTGTCAGATCTTTGAGCCCATTTTGTAGTCGGATGACGGCTGCAGACCAAGGAACATCCATCAGTTCACTAAAGTATCGATGGTCCGAGATGAACATTTACTTAAGTCAACAAAAATCAAGTATGCTGAATCACCAAAGAATCTACTCTTAGACATCAAGAGCTACATCCACCCATTCCACCATGAACACCTCTCCCCGGCAAGTACGGATCTTTTCTCTTCTTAAACAAAGATAAGCAAGCTAGATTCAAACTTATGGTCGGCACAAGTCGGATGGTTCTTCAAACACACATAATCGAAGTTTATACTAAAACTAGTGAACATATTTCGATGTCATAACAAGCACGACCAGCTCCGAGTTCATCGATTCTATCACAGAGAAGACATGGGCACAACAAAATAAAAATTGCCGTTACGTATGCTTTGTATCACCAATCATTGTAAATGCCAAAAGTAAAACGAAAAAAAGAGGCACAGTGCGGTTTAGATCCAGAAGCTACACAGACTAAAACGTAACAGAGACTAGCAGAGAGGTCCACCAACTCAAGGTGGCTTCGATTCTTATACACCCACTACGAATCGTTCTCGACTGCAGTAAGAAGCAGATAAATCAGCATGATCAAAACATAAATTGCAATCGAATGTTGTTTTCCGACGTCAATCTTTCGCCTGGCCAAGAAAGGGCACATCCTTCCATTCAAACCTAACCCACAACAGCACAAACTAAAACCCTAACCTCAAGGGATTAGTACTAAAGATAACCGAACAAAAATAGGCTAAACAAAGTTTTCGTCGTCTTACCTCATCTTGGAAGGGAAGAGAGGAGGAGAAGCCGAGCAAAAGGAGGATCTCTGATGCGTAAACAAACACCTCGAAGCTCAGTTCGAGGTAGCATTTGGGCAATCAATCTGCCGTTGACACTTATATACGCAGCCTGAGAGAGGGGAGGAGGGAGGGAAAAGGATCCTTCCACAGGAGTCTAGAGAGTTCCAACACGCTTCCTCATCCCTGCATCTCCACCCCTTCAGACGATCTCAGCCGTCCATATGCCGATATCCACCATCGGGGTTCGGTCTGATGGGCCGATCTCTGACCCGACCTCAGCCCAAAACAAACAATTTTCTTTTCTTTTAATATTAATCCTAACTCGGAAGCATAAATGAATTAAAATTTTGAATCGAGATCCAAAAAGTCAAAACAATCATAAATGTCGATGTCTACTTAGTTTGGACGGTTAAAATATTTCGAGATCCTAATATTTTTTTTATGCGTGAATTCGAATTTGAGATCCATCATTTATATAATAATACACTAACTAATTCGAATGTCTTAATAAAAATCTTGATTAATCGAACTCGGATAATAATATTTGTATTTATTGCATGAAATCATAGAGTTTTTAATTCATTCATTCAACAAAATCCTGTTTTTCCTGAATGATTTTGAATTTGATATAAAAACTTATCTCCAATATAGTTTATTCTTGGTTAACTTTAGAAATTGTTCCAATTTTAGTGTCAATTTGGAATGAGATTGCATAGGGAAAAAAAATTGTTTATCATTTTAAAAAAGAGATATCAATTTGAATATAGTCTTAGTAATTATTATACTCCAATTTAATCATCTCATGTCAAAAATAGGTAAATATTTAAATTATATTTTCTAGTAAGAGGAATAAGCATAAGTTGTTTGGCTCAATAATTTAATCTTAAAAAAAATTAATGAGTCAATTATCTTCATCAACCATATTACTTGAGACTCTCACATGAATATTTTTCTACACAATATTATTAGTATAAAGGATCAATATAACTAATATAACTAAGATGTTTTCTGCTTTAGTCCCTAAAGATCATGTGTATTGACCAATATATATTATCAGAATCTAATTAGTTATATTATATATATATCTTATCCAATTATAAAGGATCATCAAATATAATAAATATATCTTAGTTACACCTTATATATATATATATATATATATATATATATATATAAACGAACAACTTAGAAATATTTAAAATTGACTCACTAATGGAGACTACTATTTATAACCTCCATCTTATTATTTTTTAATTTAGAAAAATAATAGTAACTTTCTCCTCTTTCACAACTAATAAAGTTAACGATGATCGTGTATCAACGACAAATGGGCAAGCTAAGGTTGATGATTGATCGATGGCAACAAGCAGTAGAGATAGTTGATAATAGAAATAGTAGAGACGGAATGGTATAATGATAAGGAGAGTCTATTACAATAAGAAGAAAAAAGAGGGTAAAAGTAAAATTAGATAGGCTATGAATAGTAAATTAATTTTTTAAGGGACTATGAATAATACAAATGATCTTGAAATAGTAAGCTCTAGTTATAAATAATAAAAACAGAATTATAAATAGTAATATCTTATACTTAATACTCTTTTTATTTTTTCCTAAATGCCCTTTACTGCGACGAAGCTTCGTGGAGGGGCGGAGGCAAGGTACATTTAAAAAATTAGAGAAAAAGAGACACCAAATTAGAAAATAAAGAATTGATAGCACCTTCCTATATAAGCCCAAAAAAAGATTGCTCAAAAGAAATAACCTTATTTCAAATATAAATAGAAACAAATTATATATATATAAATTATATATATGATAAATTCTTGAAATTTTAATTTTAAGATAGTCTTCCAACTTTAAAAAATCCTCGTAACTTTTTTATTTTCAAAATAACTACTTTACCCTTATTGACATCACGCTATGCATAACCCTTGGTCATGTCTTTACGTATTAGTTACCCCCCTCATGAGTCTTGAACAATCACTCGTAAGGTTTTCTCATTGTCAATCGTAAGTGAGGAAAGGAGAAGGGGGTGCGACCTATGCACTTTTTCTTTCGCTATAAAAGAGAAGGGGCGACACCATCGTCGTCACTTACAGACTTCTTTTGTCATTAACTGTGAGTAAGAAAGAATTGAGTATGATTCACACGGTCCACGAAGAAAAGAGCAATACAAAGACGAGGACGATAACGAATCCGATGGTGACATGAGTAAAATCATCTTCTCGTATGATTAAAGAAAATTTTTTGAGGTACTATGTGAGAATTTTTAAAATATTTTTTTAAAAGAATTCATATATATATAAATATAATTGGAATGTATATATATATAAATATATAAATGGAACATATATATATAGTTAATTAGAATATATATATATATATATATATATATATAATTGGAATGTATAAGGACCAGGTTGCCAAAGGATCAAAGGACAGGGTTCTCGGTGCATCTTATTTCCTTAAAGAAACTAAGAACAGCGGCGGTGGACGCAACGCACTGCAGCAGATCCCCTTCCAACCAACGGAGTCGGTTTTGTCGATGCCTTTTCGCTTCCATCCCACCTCGTCGCCTTTGGATCCCCAATCCGACCACCTCTGCCTATAACGGTTCTCCCGGCGAGGAATGGTGAAGCATCCCGGCTTCGCGAGTGGTAGTCTTCTTTAGCCGGTTGCGGAGATGGGTTTCGTGTGGTCGTTGCTGGAGAATTGCGGATTGCGGATCTTTTGCTTGGCGTGGATGCCGGTGGAGTTGTCGCGTGGGTTTCTTTGGTTCGTTTTGGTGTTCTATGCCTTGGCTAGGGTTCTCGCCAACATGGAAGGTATGGAGTGCCCTTCCTCGGACCGTAGTGCTGGTCCTTGGGTGATTGATTTGAATCTGAGAGCTAGAAATCTTCCCTGTTCTCATGGAAGGGACGTGGTAGATGCTTCACTGATGTGACGTGGTCCGCTGGATTTGGAAAGGGGCACGACATATTTGGTTTGATATCCAAATTTGGAGGTCTTTTCTGTCCTGGGTATGAATTGGCGTAGTAGTCAAATGGTTGCTGTAATCGCAACTCAAGGACGATTTCCTTGTTTTAGGTTATGCAATTATGCAATCATGTACCACCAAACAAAGGAATAAGTCTGATATATACGCTGGGTGGTGGCTTCGAGAGAAAGTTTCTTTCCTGTCAGTATTTTTTTTGTCGATATCCCCCTTTGTAAGGTCTTTGTGGAAAGTGAGGGTGATTTTTTGTGAAAGATTTTGCGTGTTTGTTTGGGGATGGTGTAGAGCATGGTCTGCTTGATTTAGATAGGGATACTTGTAGAGTTGCTTAGATATCAAAACTTGTCAGGTATTTTGTCCAATTGGAATTTGGGTTCTTACTTTTACTAGTTTTTAGTTGGTGGAGTTAGGAGAGTGTTTTTTTTCCCGGAAAATATAAAATTTTACTGATCAGTAGATAAGTAGGTGAGGTTATTAGCAATAAACAGACCAGGAGTTGATGATAACCAGTTAGGAGAGTCTATCAGTGACTGTGTTTGTGACTCGAAATATTTGCTTTTATTTGATTGTGTGTTTAATTAGTAATTACCAGTCAGACCAATGGAATAAGACTGACAGATATGGATGGTTGTTTTATGGGAAGAAGCTTCTTTCTTTGAAGTGATTTTCAACTTCTCTCTAAGTTTGTGTTTTATAACGGTGTACTTTGGAAAAAGATGGTGATGGATTGAAAATAGTGGTCGCTCTTGGTCAAGTTATGACCATTTTCTGCCTTTCATAAGTAAAGAATTTGTGCTCACAATATGTTTCCCTATCTGTACATTTGGTAGCTTTCCAGTGGGTCCCATCATGTTACTATTTGTTATTTTTCTAGAGATCGACATCTCTTGAAACATGGATAGATAGTTCGTTGCTATAGTTGATGATCATTTGGAACATAGATAATTTTTCTTTGGTATAGTTGATGGTCATTTGGTTGCAATTACAAATGGTAATGCCGATTTTTGCAGAATGTACAATCCAAGTATATAAGAGAGTGGTGGGCGGTTATCAAAAATATTTGCCATTATAATAATGGTTAACCATATGTATAATGCAAATAGTGCTTTTGCAAAAGGTCCAGTAAAACTGAGAAAATATGTCTGGTTTAATGGTGAAAACACATTATTTTCGATGTTCTTCCCAGATTAGGACTTTTTTGTTCATGTGTTTTTTCGTTTGGCTAATCATGCCTTTTATTTGATCAAAAGATGCATTCGACACTCTTATATTTATTAGAATATACTGACAATGTAGGAAAAATATCAAAATTATTGCCCAGACATCAATCTCGGTAGAGTTGCAGAGTTAAGGAATTTAATGTGGATTGACCATCTTGGTAGAGTTGCAGAGTTGAGGAATTTAATGTGGATTGACATGGTCCATTTTGTGATGCCTCATGGAAGTTCTAAATAATGCAATGTTGCCAATTTTTCTTGGACTCCTATGATTAGAACATGCATAATTTGTTTTTTTCCCCTCTATAATTATGGTATTAGTTCAACTATGCATATACTGTTTTGTATTGATGTTCTCCTACTTTAACACTAGAATCCCTTTCTGCAACAGCTTTTTTTTTTAACCCTTGAAGTACTTAGGTGGTTTTAGGTTTTATCTTGTTCTTCTAGTTTCATGTGCTAAAGTTTGGTGCCAACAGGTGATGCTTTGCACAATCTCAAGACCAACTTAATTGATCCTAATAACGTGCTACAGAGCTGGGATCCAACTTTGGTCAATCCATGTACGTGGTTCCATGTCACTTGTAACAATGACAATAGTGTTATTAGAGTGTAAGTGTACCCACCTCTTTGTGCTATATTTTTGTCATTTTGGAACTCTATGAACTGACCATGCTCATCTTCTTTCAGTGATCTTGGTAATGCTCAGCTTTCTGGTACTTTGGTCCCCGATCTTGGTCAGTTGAAAAATCTGCAGTATCTGTAAGTTCTGCATCAGTTGTTCTGGATCTTCTGAGAATCGTAATTGTGAATTGGTATTGAACAGTTGACCAGGCCAATGTCTTATTGCCATTATCAATTTACAATAAATAAATTTGTAAAAGTATGATAAGAAAAGATCTTGACATTTATATTGTTATTTTACTTCTTGATAAGCGAATTTATTGATATAGGAAAACAATAGATTTGGATGCAAGATGACAATGCCTCTTTAGCATAACAATGTGCTTTCTTTCAATCTCACCTTGATCACACAACTGCTCTTTTGTTTGCTTATTTCAGGCATCTCCAAACCAATAACACTTCTAGGTAGAAGTTAGCTTTTCACTATAGCTGACAAACATGGACTTAACAGTTCTCAGGTGTTTGTGTTAAATGCTCTTAACTAGTATTTCTATAAGCTTCCATCTGAATCTATGTGAATTACACAAAATTATGGTTATAGAATTTGGTTTGTTGATATTTTGCAGTTATGTGTTATTCTTTGGGTTTAATTAATGATTTTTTAAGCTGAAATTTTAAACATGTTGGAACTATTGAAATTATTAATAAGACAGTGACCACAAGATGGCCTTAAACAGAACATACTGAAATTCCTTAGCTCTGAGATTTTTCATGATTTATATAACCGGTATACTGAAATTTAGGTCCTCTGCCAAATGTATATTTTTGACTGATACAGAATCTTATTCTAGACATGTTTTTACTATGAATTGTATCATGATGCTAATTACAATGATCAGTGATTTCAAACTCAGCTTCACATGCACCTGTCTTTCCAATGGCAGGGAACTTTACAGCAACAATATTAGCGGGACGATACCTAGTGACCTTGGAAATCTGATGAACTTGGTCAGCTTGGATCTTTACCTGAACGGCTTCACTGGTGAAATTCCTGAGTCATTGGGGAAGCTAACAAAGCTGCGTTTTCTGTATGACTTTGTCCTTTCTGAACTTTGTTTATTTGGGTCTTGCATGCTTAAAAAAGGACTTTTATTTTTTTTTGGTTTTGTAAATTCTGGTTCTTGGGTTACTTTTGAGAATATCTATTATCAAGTATGAATTATGTCTCTGTTTTGTGGCTTGATGTTTTGAAGCTCCACCTAATTGAATATTTGGTGCTGAGTTTTTTTACCAGTGGTTATTTTTTTTTCTTTTTTCCATTTCTCTTTTACAATTTAATTATTATTATTTTTTTATATTTCTGTTGAAGGATAGCCGGCTTAACAATAATAGTTTGTCGGGTCCCATTCCTAAGTCTTTGACTAATATCACTGCTCTCCAAGTTCTGTAAGTTGATCTGATTTTTATATATTTGATACACCTTTCAAAAATATTGTAATTGTTACTATGTAATTGTGTCTTTATTTTGACAAAAAACATGCAGGGATTTGTCAAATAACAACCTGTCTGGTGAAGTTCCATCAACTGGGTCCTTCTCACTGTTTACTCCAATAAGGTGCATTTTGGGTTTGATAAAATTGTAAACATCAATTGTTATCATTGTTTCTGATGATATGGAATAAATTTGCAGTTTTGCTAACAACCCTCTTTTATGTGGCCTGGGTACAACAAAGGCTTGTCCTGGTGCTCCTCCCTTATCCCCGCCACCTCCCTTTGTTCCTCCAATTCCACTGTCATCCCAAGGTAAGTAATTGTGCCTGTTGTTTCTGCTTGATTGAAGTTATTTCATTATGATTTTTTTTCCTGACTGTAGGCAAATTTGATGTGTTTGTTTATTTTGTCTCTGATTAGTACGGCACATAAAGTTAGCAACTTATTTCTTTTGATTTCTCCTCTCTCTCTCTTTCTCTCATTCCCTTCTCCAACGATCTAAAAGGGTTTGTCAGTTTGTATAGGCTTCATGTTAGAGTCCATGGTTGAGTCCACTGCTTAACAAGGGCTAATGGGATCGCATGTCGGCAGCATGTTGCTTTGAAGCGCATAATTTTGTCTTACACTTGGGGAGACCTTTTTTTACCTTTTTCAGATCATGCTCTTAGAACCATGGGTGCCAGTTCATGTATGGTTTATAATGTAAAAACTCTTGTGGTTGAAATCTAAAGGTTGTTAAATGCCATTCAACAGGAAGTAGTGCTTCTAGCACTGGCGCAATTGCTGGGGGAGTTGCTGCTGGTGCTGCTTTGGTTTTTGCTGTTCCTGCTATAGTGTTTGCATGGTGGCGGCGTCGTAAGCCACAAGAACATTTCTTTGATGTACCTGGTTAGTACATAAGGACTGGATTTATTTACTGTTGTTACTATTATGATGCTTAATATTCCAGATATGGTGTGCAGCTGAAGAGGACCCAGAAGTTCATTTGGGCCAGCTTAAAAGATTTTCCCTGCGAGAATTACAAATTGCAACTGATAATTTTAGCAACAAGAACATCCTGGGAAGAGGAGGATTTGGGAAAGTCTATAAAGGACGACTTGCAGATGGTTCACTTATAGCAGTAAAGAGGCTAAAAGAGGAACGCACTCCAGGTGGGGAACTCCAATTCCAAACAGAAGTTGAGATGATTAGCATGGCTGTGCATCGGAACTTACTTAGGCTTCGTGGCTTTTGTATGACACCCACTGAACGGTTGCTTGTGTATCCTTATATGGCTAATGGAAGTGTTGCATCACGCTTAAGAGGTATTTATTATTCTTTTATACCAGACCACTTATTACTTTTTAGAACCTGAAAAGTTTAGCTACATCATTTTTAGTTTTTTTATTGCCACTGGAGAACTACATTTTTAAAACATTTTAAAGAGAGATTTTATGCTTGTAGAGCGGCCGCCATCTGAGCCACCACTTGAGTGGGCAACACGACGACAGATTGCGTTGGGTTCTGCAAGAGGGCTGTCCTACCTGCACGATCATTGCGATCCTAAAATCATTCATCGCGATGTTAAAGCTGCAAATATATTGTTGAATGAGGACTTTGAGGCTGTTGTTGGAGACTTTGGCTTAGCTAAACTAATGGACTACAAGGATACCCATGTAACAACTGCTGTCCGTGGAACTATAGGACATATAGCTCCAGAGTACTTGTCAACTGGAAAATCCTCGGAGAAGACTGATGTTTTTGGCTATGGAATCATGCTTTTGGAACTGATTACAGGGCAAAGGGCATTTGATCTTGCTCGACTTGCAAATGATGATGATGTTATGTTGCTTGACTGGGTAAGCGTCAAACATTGTTCCCATGATAATATTTGATGTATGCAGTATGCACTTCTTTCAGTTATATTTTATGATACTACCATCAGTTCTTAGTCTGCTACTGTTTCAGATTGACCCAGGTCCAGGTTGGTTCTGCTTGGAGTTTAGACTCGACTTTGCTTCATTTTTGCATATAAGCTCTAGCAGTTGAGATCCTCAAGAAGTTAAAGAGGACAGAAAAGTGATACTAATGTCCATAGTTCTTGAGGTTTGGGTCCATGTGTTTGTGATTAGCAAGAGATATTTTTGTTGCATCTATCAAATTGATGCCACCAGATATTTTTGTTGGAAGTTTCTGCTTATTCTTAGGCTGGTAAATGTTCATTTCGTGCCATGAAGTTATCCATTTTGAGTCGATAACCTGTCAAGTGGTATATCAGGAATCATACATAGATTGTTTTGCACCATAACTTGTGCTTCTTGTTGATATTTCTAGTCATCTAGTATCCCTAAATGTAGGGGATCAACTACCTCAAATTGGGGCCCTTTTATTGGAATAATTAAGCAAGCACATGTGTGTTTCTTTCAGGTAAAAGGACTACTAAAAGAGAAAAAGCTGGAGATGTTGGTTGATCCTGACCTGCAGAACCAGTATATTGAGGCTGAGGTGGAGTCTCTCATCCAAGTGGCTTTGCTGTGTACTCAAGGTTCTCCAATGGAACGACCAAAAATGTCAGAGGTGGTGAGGATGCTTGAAGGCGATGGTCTTACCGAGAAGTGGGAGGAGTGGCAAAAGGTTGAAGTGGTCAGACAAGAGGAGCTGGTCCCACGTCATCACAACGAATGGATTTTAGACTCCACCGACAACCTTCATCCAGTTGAATTATCTGGACCTAGATGACCACAAGATGAAAAATGCTACGCACCATCTAAAATCTCCTAGTTTTCATGCATTTCATGTCTTCCGTGACCATATTCTACATCTCGAAGGGAGTTGGTATTGTGTAAATTAATTTATGGGTCCATTGTGTCATGTGTGTTTTCCATTAAAGTGTATTTTTTAGTGAGATAATGTTACAATTCTCTTCTTGCAAGTGGCAGATTTGGTGCCTCTTGCTAGAATGTATGTTTCACGTGTACTAACACAAACTTCTGTTGTTCATGTACAGAATGGTACTCAAACTTTGCTTGTTTGTCAAACATTTAGCCAGAAGATCTTATCGCAAGGATACTCATCCAGGAGACTGTATAGTTTCTATAACACTTCCATCTTTTTCATTTGCATAAAGATCAAAATAAGTTTGTGTTCGTGAAACATTCAGATGATATTACCATTGTCACCTGTGTGTGTATTCATCATGGATTGGAAGTTAATTGTTAGGTTTGGCTGCACGGAAAGTACACATCGTGCTACTGTTAAGTTAATGTTGTGTCGTGCTCTTTAGAATCATTTATAAACATTGGAAAGTTCTCGGACTTGCGATTTTATTATTGATGTTACTGTTGTAGAATCATTTGTCGAGTAAAGATTACGATTTTATTGCTATTATTGTTGTGTTGTAAGGTTTTCCGAGATTCTTTTACTATTAACATTTATTTTTAACTTAGATTTTTCAAAGCAATACTGAGAGACATAACTGGTTTCACTTCTTTGTGATATCATTAAAAAGTATTGTAGGTTGCATGATGATAGTTTATTCATTTAATTTTTTCTATACAGCAAATTAATTTTCTGCCTTTTTTGAATTCCTCATGGATTTCACTTTCACTATTGATTTCTCCAAGAAGAGAGGAGCCCTCTTTTCCTAGGAGGATCAAATGACTTGGTTTCCATATATATAAAGAGAGAGAGAGAGAGAGTTTATCTTGGAGGGATAAATTTGATATAAGCTTGTGCTGTGCATTAAACCTTTTCCCGCATTTGAAGGCGTCGTGGGCAGTGGGGAAATATATATAAATAGACAAAGTCGTGTAGTAGACAATTTCTACGCGAAATATATATAAATAGAGAGGGAGAATATAGAATCGCCACTAACTCCCGGTCTTCGCCAATCTGCTCGCTCTCTCCCTGTGGGGAAGGAGGTCAAGAAGAGAAGCGAACGAGAGAGATTTCCTTGGTTTGGTTCCGTTGGGCTTCGTCGATCCATGGATTCTTTCTGTCATCCTCATCTGCCTCTTGCTCCTTGATTCCATCTCATGATCACAGTTTCTGTCTCTACCTCTACACAAGAACGGTGGAGATTCCAGCCATTCCCATGACGGATCCCGCGTGCTCTTCCCCGCTCATCGCGCCAGTCCCTGTCCCCGATCCCAACGAGATCGACCTGGAAGCCGGCTCTAGCGAGCAATTCCAGTGCCGGATCTGCCTTGAAAGCGATGGTCCTCCTTCTTTTCCCTCTTGTTTCCAGTTTTTTCCGCTCAATCCAGCTCGACTCTTGGTTCTTCCTCGCGGAACTTGGGGAGAGATTCCGATCCTTGATCTATTGAAAGAGTAGGGGGCCAGAAGAGTCGGAATCTTGGATTGTTGTCTGGCGTTGTGTCATTTTGTTGCAGTTTCTTTAGCTGATTGCAATTTTGGGTTTTCTTTATTGGTTTTTTGACTTGCAGGAATGGATTTCATAGCGCCTTGCAAGTGCAAGGGGACTTCCAAGTACGTCCACCGTGAATGCTTGGACCACTGGCGGGCTGTGAAGGTGAGCGCTCAGTATTCGCTTGTGCGTGCCTTTTGGTTAAGGTTTCGGCTTAAATGCGCCCTTGAAATATATTTGGAGCATCCTTGCTGTGAATTGTCGTGTAAGAATATAACAATACTCATCATATGATTTGTTGAGTTTTAGTGTTCTAGATGCAAGTATCAACTGTGATTATTGCGGCCATAGGGGTATAGCTGCACCAATCTGATTTTTATGTGAAGGGACTTTTAATAGAAAAGTAAGATTTAGTGTTCAAGATGGACAAAGATGACCTATCCCAACAGCTCAAACTTTTAGATGCATTGTAATGGAACAGATTAGGGCAAGGTTGAGATTAGAATAGCGGAGGAATCTAAGGAACATGGTTCATCTTACTGGTCTGTATCGGTATACCGAACTATAACGAACTTAGCTGGTTTTACCCAAGTCGTGCGATACCCTTATGTGTCCATCTGCAAATGTCAACCTCCCCGAAACCTCCTATGGTCCATTAGGACATATAAAAGAGAAAACGGGTTAGAGAAAGCGTCTCATTTGGGATCCACAAGCAATCATTTCAGTAAACACTTCATAACCAATATAAATTATAAACAAACTTTACAAGCTTTGAACGGTCGCACAACAAAGGATCCAAAATGGTCAACTATAGACCGAAAGAAAATCGGGCTGCTAAGCCTACTGTCAGCCCTTTACATGTTGTGCAAAGCATGAACAAACCAAAAGAGATAGACATACATAAGCATTACGTCGAACACCCCATTTACAATTTTGTCCGTGACAGAACGATTGTTGGTATGGTACATATCGAGCTGTACTGATATACCGACATATGATACAGTAGGATGTACCAATAGTACAGTATATACTTTTTGTACCAATCCTTTATTGGATTGGTATGTATTGTCCGTACCGGACTGACACGAACTTAGCTGGATTTGCCTAAGTCGTGCGGCACCCTTGCGTGTCCGTCCACAAAGGTCAGCCTCCCCGAAGCCTCCCATTGTCCCTTAGGACCAACAAAAGAGAGAACGGGTTAGAGAGAATGCCTCAATCGGGATCCACAAGCAAACATCTCCGAAAAACACTTCATAGACAATGCAAATTACAAACAGACTTTACAAGCTCTGAACAGTAGCACAACAAAGGGTAAAATGGTCCATTACATACCGAAAAGCTCTCGCATGTGTCCACATGACACAACCTTTATTTACAAGCCTAAAGAGGCCACCAACCCAACTAAAGTGGGACTATTAAGCCTTCGGCCGCCCCTTTACATTCTGTACAAGGCATGAACATGCCAAAAGACACGGACATACATAAGCATTACATCAAACACCTTGTTTCGAAGTTTGTCCGTGACATTCTCCCCCACTTATCCCTTCGACGTCCTCGTCGAAGCCTTTGTGAACAATGCAACTCTTCGCCTTTGCTGAGTCTTCAATCTTCTGCTCCAGCTGCAATGTGCCTCCTGGCTCCCAGCTGCTCTCCGCTGCTGTTTTTGAGTAGTCGACCTTTTGATCCGCCATGCTGCTTCAACTCGCCAATGACTCTGACTCTGGTGTGGGGTTGGCTGAGTTGTGTTGATCCTCGTTGATTCCTGCGGATCCACCAAATGAAGGAAAAGACCATCCTTACTGCGCCAGTCTCTCAAAATTTCCACATGCTGCTTGAACTGGGTGAATGCTTGTTGGAGCTTTAACGAGCATCGCCTCGTAAACTTCTGAAGTTTTGGGTCCTTCCTCCACAAAATCTGCTCATTGACTCTTCTTTCAGTTAGTTGTCACATCCAAGTAGGTTCGCATCACTTCCGCTTTCGATTGGCATCTCGTTGGGAAATGAAGCGGACAATCTACTCTCAGTAGCACTGATCACCGTTCGTGAGGATTTGACAACTATTGTCTTCCATTATCCTCGAAGGGTCTTTGAACTTGTGCAGAGCTCCTCTGCTGGATAAATAAAAGAACTGGGGTACTCGGTTTTGCCCATTCTCTTAAGAGTTGAGAAGGCAAAGGTTACTTGACTTCGCCCGCCTCCTCGAGGTTGTACTTCATGCATCGAGCTGGTTACTGGCCTTCGCCTGCTCTTTGCTCACACTTCTGAAGTACTTGAAGTGTTTGCACTCCTTGCGTTGAGTTAGCTACTGTGATTCACCTTCTCAATGCCATTGAACTTCTGGAATGCAGGAAGTTTTCACCCCAACTTGGAGTAATTCTCTGATAGATGAGGTCGCCTCTGGGATTGTACCGTCTTCTCCATCAACCCTGCCGCCTACTCCACTGAGTAGCAAAGGTACAGCACCGCGTACTGCCTGCTTCGTTCCTTGGTCGTGCACTCTTGCATGACCCGAAGTCCTTCACTTACGGCTATCTTGATGAGAAACTTGTTGACACCGGTCTTACGAAGTTTCTTGGCCTCTGCCCTTCAGCCTTGTCTCGGTACTTGGAGATTGCCTCTGCATGCTCCACCTCCTCGGCCCCTTTCACGACCAAGTGCTCTCCCTCCGTGAGAGCAAGGGATCAATGACTTTCACGGAAGTCCCGCCTCTGCGGTACCATGGCGCTGCTATGCCCATGGCCCTACTATCCGTCTCCTCGCATCTGTATCCCTTTTCTTCACGATCAGTAGATATATCTCCGTAGCACTCCTCTGAGTCCACCTCCATTCTGACTGATGCTTGATTTTGGGTAGCTAAGTCCCTCTGGACTCGTCGTCGCTTCCTCGCCCCTTTCGACCTCCTGCTTCAACACCTCTGTGTTCTCCAAGCAGTCTGTTTGGTCGATGGAAAGACAGACTGCAACTCCCATGCATGGCCTCTGCCATCACATTGTAGGGTTTGCACCGATTCTGTTCTCCTTAGCTTCCTTGGTAGCAACGTTCGCTTACTCGACTTTGTCCCCTGACTTGTCGGGCTCCCTTAAGCGAATATGAGCTCTGGAGCAGTCCAACTCTCCAACTGCTTCGATCATACCTCTGCATGATCAAGTTCCTCCCATGGAACTCACTGGTACTTGCATTCGAACTTTTCCCTTAGTGAAACCCAGCCCCCATATGCTGATGACCAAGGCTTTCATCTGAAGCAAAATTCGATGCACGCACGGAAGACCCGCCTCTGCGGTACCATGGCCTTCACTCCTTGAATCCATAGCCCTTCTTGCCGTCGTGTTGTTCACCGAAGTGGAGCTCCCAGTAGCTCCCGATCATACCTCCATATGATCTAGTCCCTCCCGGGACTATGTCGTGTGTGTCGTATTGCCACGAAATGTTCCACCACGATCCGCTGCACCATGTCGCCTCCTGGTGACATCTCCATTGCATTCTGATCCTTGTGGAATAAACTCGAATTGTGAACCCTCCATGTGTGGCCTCTGCCAATACATCGCAGGGTCTCCTCCACCTTCGATTTTGTTCGCTCCTTTGGCAATCGACCTTCATCCACCCACTCTTGGGTTACACCTAGATGAAGCACCGCTCTAGGACAGTCCGTCGCCTAGTAGCTCCCGAAGTCCACCGACTTCACTGTAATTTGTGCACCATTGTCTGGATCCTGGGCCTTTGCCCCTACCAGCACAATCTCCGCTGCGCACCGCTTCCTTCATAGCAACTCGAATGGCAACACTGTGGCATATTCTTCAAGAGTACTCGCCTCTGCGTCCTCTTGCCCCGTGCTAAGGCCTTCTGAACCCAACTTCGCCTCCGCAAATTGAGTCGCCTTAGTTCTTCCATCAAATGCTTCTCCGAGATAAGGTGCATGTGCCCCGAAGCTCCCTTCGTCTTTGGCACCATGCAAGATGAGTCCGCTCCCTCAGAATGAAGGACCCATGGAACAACATGATCCTACTATTGCCTCTGCAAGAGTTCATGTCCTTGACCTCTGTCTAAGGAAAGCACTGTGTCTCTGCTCCACGTTCCAACTTCTATGCTGGCTCCCTTCATGCGGCTTGGGTACTTCGCCAAGTTATGCCCAAGTTTCTCCGCTCCTCGTTTTTGCATTGAGTCGATGGTGGCCCTCGTGCCCACCATTCCACGGGTCAGCCCTCCCTTGAGTCCGATCTCCACATCGACTCCAAGTGTGCCTTCATTTAAGTTGCTTTAGGTCGCTCCCCCACTTGATCTCGCAATGCATCCACCAATGCATTCTCTCGACGAGATCATACGACAACTCCTCGCCGCTTGCTCAGTCCACCGAGCTTCGTGGAGTTGTTGTTTGTTGAGGTACTCCTCCTCAACATGTGAGGTCCATCTCACATGATTCTCCCTCTGGAGAGCCGGGACTTATCCCTCCTGGATAACTATCCCGTTGGAGCAATATCTCTCTTCGTTTCGGAGACCACCATCCCCTTGGACTACTCCGATCTGCTGAACAAACTGTGCACTGTTCTGCCTCCTGCAAACGCACTTGCTAGATTGCGACTCCATGTTAATACAGCCCCCGCTGCTCCCCTCAAGGCCTAGCAACATGCTGAACTCGTTGCACACTTTAGCCACCGACGGACGTATCCTTCACATGCCGAAGAGAAAGTTTCAATGCTCCCTGGCGCCGAGTTTCGGTCGCCTTGGGATGGCCACGAACATTCCGTCGTCCGCATACAAGCCCATGCATGAGTACCAAATTCTTCGAGTTAGCAATTCCTCTCACCTCTGTGAGCTTTGCATTTTTTGGTCGTTGAGCAACTCATTCCACCTTGCATGGTCTCGTTCTTGCCAAGCGCCTCGCTTGCCTAGAGCACCATCAAGTATAGTTGTCAACGTTGAGCCGTAGCTCAAACTCAGCCATCCCAACCTTTGTGCGCTCCAAATTCTTCCAAGCTTGCTTGTTCTCGTGGTGCCTCTTGCGCGAAGGGTTGGTCATTCCTTTGAATGCCAATCTCAGATGCCCGCTCCTCTGAGCGACTCTTTTCCCTACATCTCCATGCCTGTTTTCCCTCAAACGGTCGCGCGTGTGCTGACTGCCCTCAACGCAGCCCCGCTAGGTCCCCCACGTTTGCATGTCAAGTGTTTCTATGAGTGCTTGTCCCGCTCTGATACCATATGACACGAACTTAGCTGGATTTGCCTAAGTCGTGCGGCACCCTTGCGTGTCCGTCCGCAAAGGTCAGCCTCCCCGAAGCCTCCCATTGTCCCTTAGGACCAACAAAAGAGAGAACGGGTGAGAGAGAACGCCTCAATCAGGATCCACAAGCAAACATCTCCGAAAAACACTTCATAGACAATGCAAATTACAAACGGACTTTACAAGCTCTGAATAGTGGCACAACAAAGGGTAAAATGGTCCATTACAGACCGAAAAGCTCTCGCATGTGTCCACATGACACAACCTTTATTTACAAGCCTAAAGAGGCCACCAACCCAACTAAAGTGGGATTATTAAGCCTTCGGCCGCCCCTTTACATTCTGTACAAGGCATGAACATGCCAAAAGACACGGACATACATAAGCATTACATCAAACATCTTGTTTCGAAGTTTGTCCGTGACAGGACGGTATGCTACAGTATTCTGAACCTTGCTAAGGAATCACCTGCTGAATATTTCTGTTGTGCAGAACTGACTAAGACTGTATTGAGGTGCACATTCCTATCAATGGAATTAATTGGAGTTTGCTAGTGTCATAATCTAAAACTGCATGTGGAAGTTCATGTCAGTTCAGCAAATGATTTAAATTTAGATAACTGATCTATCTGCCAGGTTTTCCAATATAAGTAGATAGATTCTGATATCAAAGGTTTATCATATGCTTTTAGAAAATTCTGTACCTGAATGTCATCATTGTTGTCTCTTGTCATTTTTGTTATTATTCTCTTTTATGTTTAATATATATGTGAAATTATCTTCATTTCTGACAGCTGACTTTTGCCACATTTTTGTTTTCATCAGGAAGGTTTTGCATTTTCTCATTGCACAACCTGCAAGGCTCCTTACTATTTGACGGTGCACGGTCCTGCAGACAGGAAATGGAGAATTTTGAAGTTCCGATTCTTTGTTACCAGGGATATACTGTTTATTTTTGCAGCTGTTCAACTTGTGAGCTTAAGTTTTATCATTGCATTTCTTGACAATTTAATGCCTTTTGTCTTGCACCTATTCTTATGATGTCTGCATTTGAAACAGATAATTTCTTCGTTGGCATATCTGGTCTATTTGGTTGATCGCTCTCAGAACTATTGGTTGCGAATGGCTTGCGGTTTTGACAGTGAAATAAGTTTCTACTATATATGTGGTATGCTTCTAAACCATTAGAGCACTTGATGACAATTTTTTTTCTGTGATCAGTTATAAAGGTGTTTTCTCCTGCCTTTTGTCCATGTTATGCAACACTATTATTAACATTAAGATGGTGTTAATTTTCAATAAAAAAAGACTAGCTTATTTGTTAAAGAGGAATCAGGGAAAACCACACACAGGTATTTTCTTGTGATAAATAACAATTATGAGCAACCATAATATCTGAATCTATTTTTGCTTTTTTTTACCTTGGAAAACAGATTTTCTACTTCAAAAATAAAAACTGTGTTCTTGAGTTAGCCGTCTTATAATGACCAAAGGCATCATTTTTCTCTTATTAAATGATCAGGGTGTGACTTTTCTCTAATTACAATTATTGTTTTATATTCAATAATTGCCACTTTAAGAACAGTTGGCCGGTGCTAGAGGTCAATAAGACTTACAAACAAGGTCCTGCCTGTAGTTACAAACCAAGTGTTGATGGAAAGGGTGTCAAAGTAAGTTCACATGTTATACTTGAGTCCCCAAAACAATCCTGGTTGATGAAATCCCATGTCTTAACACAAAGTAAGAACTCCATATTGTTTGTCGTCTGCCTTCTTCTTAACATGCTCTAATTTGGTACTGCGACAAGAATAATGATCAGTGTGAAAACTTTTTTGTGATGCAATCCATTTAAAACTGATGGAAAGTGAAACAGTCAATCTCCACATTCTCAAGTTGTGAAATTCTTATGAACGTCCAAGTTTCTATCGGTACTACCGAGGTATTTAGGAGCAAGTCTTTAAGCTGCATAATTCTTTGCTTCTCTTCATCCAAGACTGAAGGTTCCATAATCATCCTTCATGAACCTGCTTAAGACTTCAAATGCCATGAGACTTTTCTGTGCAGCACATGCTTAAATCTCTTTGTCTACTATCCGGAATATGATGAACTGGCAAATTAGACTGTCTCCCAGATCAATGTTCGTATTGTTTATAACATCGTACTTGGGCCATTTCATTTCCTCATTAAGCTTGTTTGCAATTGCAGGGGCGCTATTATTTTTTGCTCTTCTTGGGTTATCTGGGTGCTTTATAACTTGTTACGATCAACAGTTGCACAATGATTTGGCTCAGCCGTGCCGAGAATTTTGTCTTTGTTGCTGTCGACCAGGGTTAGTACCATATCCAGTTATACCTTCTATATTCTTCATTTTGGTGTTGTAATATTACATGTGTGCTTTCACGTATATCTTCGCCTTTCCCCTGTTTGGATCTCTGTAAATTTCAAGTCTAATGTGATACTTTTTTGGGGGGTTCTTTCAGACCGCGTGCAGACTGTGATCTCCCCGGTACCCTCTGCATCTGGGCGGACTGTACCACTTGCTTTGATAATTGTGGAAGCACAGGCGGGGAATGCGGGTGCTTAGGAGGAGAGACTGGCGAAGCGGGTCTACCATTGATGCTTATTGTTGGACTACTTGTTCTTGGGCTCTTCACCGTCGTCGGCATATTTTACAGCGTGATCGTGGCAACCATGGTCGGGCAAAGGATTTGGCAGCGTCACTATCATATACTCGTTAAACGGATGCTAACAGAAGTGAGTCCTGTTTTCTTCTCTTCTCTTGGCATAAGCAATTCCTTATCTTCTGTTTATTGATATGAAACTGTTACTGTTTGAATCCTTTCTCATGTTATTTTACTACATTCTAAAGGAGTATGTAGTGGAGGACGTGGACAGCGAGGGCACAGATTGGTGCCCGCCACCCCTTCCCGCGGACCATGTTCGACAGCTAAAGGCACTCGGACTCCTGTAATATAATAACCTTTCAAGGCAATGACCAGTTGTGCTTAATTTGATTCGTGTGGGATTCGTTTAATTTGATGTATTTTCGCTCTATCCACCCTTTAGAGGTATTAATCTTTAGTATTATTCATTAATTCTATTTGACACTAGGCTTCACGGCCCGGTCCAACCGTAGATCGAGTTCAACTCGACCCGAACCCAACCGCTGGCCATCGCACATATAACGTGGCCATCTCCCCCAACCCTTTTTCGCGAGGGTTTTGTGGTCACCCTCTCGGCCGCGGGAGATGGCGGCGGCGGCGGTGGAGTCGGTCCAGTGCTTTGGTCGGAAGATGACGGCGGTGGCGGTAGCGCACTGCAAGCGCGGTTGCGGCCTCATCAAGGTGAACGGCGTCCCCATCGAGCTGGTGAAGCCGGAGATCCTCCGCCTCAAGGTCTTCGAGCCCATCCTCCACCTCGGCCGGCAGCGATTCATGGGCGTCGACCTCCGCATCTAAGGCCCTTGTTCCCTTCCACCAGAAGTACGTCGACGAGCAGTCCAAGAAGGAGATCGAGGACATCCTCGTCCGCTACGATCGCACCCTCCTGGTTGCCGACCCACGACGTTGCGAGCCCAAGAAGTTCGGAGGCCGTGGCGCCCGTGCCCGCTTCCAGAAGTCGTACCGTTAATATCTGCCATGGAATGGGTTCGCATTCAATCACCATCGAGTTTGGGTCTTTATCTTTTGGTCCAATGTTTCTGAGGCTTGTTTGCTCTTTTCTTTAGAGATGGATGTTCGATTATACAACTTTTGCTATGATTCTGCTCTTTGTTTCTTATTATATTGATATTGTGAACTAGATGTTGCTTTATTCCCTCGAGCCTTCTTCGTTGTCTGCCCTAATTTGCAGTCTTAATAATGCTCTATGAAATGCAGTTTCTTTTAATGTTTGTTGTATCTAATGCACAAATCTACACCAAAACAAGGCAACACCATTGCAATTTAGTGTTCCTTGAGACTGTCAAATTTGCCTTCAGCGGCATTTCTTTCGTATTTCACGTTAAGAATGGGTAGCCATTTGGTCTATGTGATGATTATGTTTTCCTATATGTTAATTGTCCCTACTCATTTAGAAGGGCCTCCGTTAGCTGAAATGTTTCTTATAGCCTTGAGTGACAGATTCTTTTATTTGGTTAGAATAAGTTAAATGTGTCTTATGGCCTTGACAAAAAGAGCTGTGGATGCTTTTATTTGGTTATAATAAGTTATGAGAGTAACATTCTATTATGTGGTCATAATCTTTGTAAAGAAAGTGGAGAAGACTGGGAAGAACCAACTTCTCTACAAACTCTCTTTTCTTTCTCTCTGCAATTGAACAGATTTGGAGAGAAATGATGAATTTTATGCTATGATTCTAATAAGATGGGGAAAGCGGTCTTGTCTTCTTTTCTCTTCTCTCGTTGCCTGCCTTTGTTTGTATCCTCTCTTTTCTGTATTTCTCTTATCTTCTGTCCTTTAGTTATTATTGTTTTCAGCAATGGAAATTGAAATGTCTATTCTATGTCACCTAGATTCTCCAATGCCTATCAATGATCTGGCTTATTTAGCAAAGACAGGTTGGAAAAGTTGTGCATGCGGGCAGGGATCTTGGTCTCTGAATTGTTCTTTACACGGTTGACTGTGATTCTACGGAAGGGTTGCAACAGTTGCAGACTGATCAAGTATTTCTCTTTGTAGTTGGCTTGTGCTGTTCATGTTAATTGGTATCGTTACTATTGCTGCAGTAAATCATCAAAATCCTTTGGTGCTTATGCCATGTATTCCCTTGAGTGTTTTTTGCTTCAAAGCTTTTGCTTTAGTGACTACACACCTTTTGTTCATTCTCATATGGACAGCTCGATTTCATTGCTAGTAATTCTGAATACAGGTTTGGAACAACAATTGAGGTTGTTACTTCTTCAAGTTATAATAATGTTTTCTCTTTTACACATTAGTGGTCCCTTCTTCTGCACATGAGAGCTTGTAGCCTGCAGCACATAAATAATTTAACATAGACATTCATTGGAGTTATCATTTGGTTGAGGTTAGTGTAGGATTGTTTTGCTAACTTGGTTTGACGATAACCTTCTGGAAATGGACCCACCAACTAGTCAAACTTTGGAAGCCGTTACGTGTGCAAAACTGGAACATATATAGTTGTGTCCATCAAGGGTATTGGAGTGATGGCCTGTGTAACCTGAAATTTTTTTTTCTGCTGCTGATTTGCAAGAGCTAACATGCCTTGTCCACTTCACACCTTGTTGATGCCACTAGCAAACTTGTACGCATTGCATTGCTAGGAGAAATACTACAATTCGATTTTTTTGGAGCTAGAGGCTTACTTGCAGATTTGCTAACTTCTGCAGTTGTCATTATCAGGATTTCCTTATTAAAAATTCAGTAATTTGGAGAACTTTGCTTGTCTCTATTAGGTATAGCCAGAATATTGTTAGATGGTGGAGGTATTTGATTGTTCTACTTGTACTTTTTCTTTTGGCTCTAGTTTTTCTTTTTTTTTTGTTTGCCTGATGGTGGCATGAAGGATAATATGACACCAGTGCAAGTTTGAATTTACAACAATGGTATTTTTAATTCACATCATCTGCATAGAATGTGCAAGTCCATCCTTAGACGATCTCATATACGGCGGTGGCAGATCGTGTCCGCTTCAGTTAGTTTCCTTGTTTCTTAATATTATTTTCTTCAAGAATATGTTTTGGGTTATGCATTTCTCTTTCAGATATATCTCCTGTTTATTGTAGTGTATTTTTTTTTACTACAAACTAAGTCTTGCAAAAAGAAATATATATCATCATTCCGTGCATATCTTTCTGGGAGGGTTGTAATGTGTGGAAATGCCATTCCTACCGTCTATGTTTCTGAAATAGGTGCTGACTTCCCAGAAATCTTCTGGAGAAGAGTTATTGTCTATGGTTGCCAATACCAATGGTATTTGATTAACTATTGCTATGTAGTATTCTGTTGATAATGCTAGATTAATAGATTGGGTTCTTCAAGTCTGGGAATTTGGATTTTAATTGTTTGCAACAGTGGTGGATGAATTAGCTGTTAACATTTGTCTTGCCAATTGCAATTGACTTCAACGCTCTTATGATTTTAAATCCATCAAAGATGGTGTGCTTTGACTTTGAGAATGAATACTGAATTGTATGGTCTGCACAATTGTTTTTTAGTGTGCATTATTGTCAATGATCCCTACATTTCTTAATTCTTGAGAAATGTTGTTTTATATGTTTATTAGGTTTCTTTTCTGTCTCTTTAATGTTGCCCGGTAATATTTGTTATGATAGGCTATATATATATATATATATCTTGTAATGTTATGTTACACGATTGTTTAGATTCTGATGCAAGACTTAAAACTGTTTGTGTCACCTCTTTGTTCTTCCTCCTCGTCATCAACTGAGATTTCTTGTGAGAATTATTTCTTTAGACCTATCAATTCCACGAAATCGGATTAGCCTACTCTTAATCTTCCCTGGCTGTCCTTAATAATGTTAGTCAACAAAAGGGTTTGCTGACATGAAACCAAATCAACGTACTTTCCATCGGAATGCCAGGTTTTCTTGGACCAACCTACTCCATCCCATGCATGCAGACAATCCACGGGCTTCTCCGTCAATAAGTCAACGTTTAATGAAGTAAGCTCTATTAGTAATCAATTAGAAGCTGTGCTCTCGTACCTTCCAAGGGACGACGACTCACCCAAGATGATGCAGCACCAGTTCCTTGATTCCTCGTCGAAGTCAAGCCTTTCGGTCAAAGCACGTGCCGCAGCTGGGGATTCTGTGAGACCCCGTGGGTGAAGAGGGTCATGGATAACGAACGTAGCTTCCTGTGGTCTGTCTTCCCACCCAATACCACATGCATCCAAGTAGGTTTCTAAACTCAAACACACTCAGAACTTAGCAGAGAAAATTCACCATCGGTTTGGAGAGGGAGGAGAGGTTTCTTCGATTATATTACATGTGTCTGATGGTGTGGATTTCGTTTTCTACAGTTGCCGAGTCCATCGGGCATCAACCAACGGGAATTTTCAATGAAGCAGCAAACAGAGAGACCCAGAAATTTTAAGTTGACTTGGGTGACTGCAAGTCTAGCGAAAGTCTTCCAGAAATGAGTCCCGCAATAGCTGGTTGGTGGTGGCATTGATACGATTATGGATAGGTTGGTGTGTTAGGTCGGATAAGGATCGCAGTGCATGCACCGATCCGCCGCCCCCCCGGTGGGTGTTTGGTTCCATCAGCAGGCCCCTCCAAGGACGGAGGCACAAGTCTGCAATGGTGCTTGAGAAGTCAAAACATGAGCTTCCAAAAACCTCTCCGTCGTCTCCCACAGCAACTCATTGTTTTGTCCAAGTTGCCGGTGATGGCCTGCCGAAGCCATGCATGGATGGTGTGCGACATGATCCGTGCTTATGTGCCATAGTTTATCATCGACCCTTGTAATTGCAGAGAATGATCATGGAAACGATCATTCTTTTCGCTTGCAACTGCTTGAAGAGGGTTTTTCCCCGCAATTTGGATCGCGGATAATTCAAGTATACTTTGTTGAACTTGATAGGAAGGAAGAAGGGATAGAGTTATTAAATAAAGAAAGAATAGGATAAGGTTAAATCTTAAGTGTTTCTCTCAAAATTCTTTACGATTTTAGAAATTCTACATGTTTCATGACCTTACGGGGTTTATATAGTCCACAAAGATATATTACATTAATTATATTCCAAATGAATCATTCTCTTTCAAGAAATCCATTCAAGAATCAATAGTCAATTTGGTTTCTTCTTCCACAGACATTTAATCTACTTTTTCTTTTGATGCAATGAATCTCTCCCTTTTCGATGAAATTACTTGAACAAGTTTAAATTCCAACGTACTTCGAGAGATCAACAATCAAACACAAACCAGGGAGAAAAAAGCCGAGGAAGATGGTGACCCGAAAAAGACATGGAAATGTGCTTATCTACAATTCCTTCTTCTTCTGCTCGCTAAGATTCCTCTTTTTATTGCGACTGTTTGTTCTTCTTTCCTCGCGGTAAACTCTTCCAGGAAATTTCATGGGTAGACAAACAATTGACATTGATGAACAAATGGAAATTGATGGGCTACAATTTGAATTCCATTTCGCCACTCGAAGAACATGGTCGGAACATCGCTGGAAATTTGGTGGAACTGCGAGAAAGCTAGTGGCAGTTCCATCCTCACATCACCATCCCTCACATGCATCCTTCCACCGTTGACAAGAAGAACGAGCATGAAGGACAAGCTTGTTTCGGACCGGCGCTTTGATCTCTTACTACGTGTTTGATCGCTAGAACTAACGACCAGAAGAAAGTTCTCTCTGGCCCACTCTGATGGCTGTCGACAGCTCCATTTGAATCCATTAGTCTTCGCCGGACTTGACCACCATCACCGCCACGACATGGCATTGTCGCCACCTGAGCCTGGCTTTGTTGTTCCTCTATATATACCTTACGATGATAGCTCACAAGAGATATCAAAGCTTCTTGTTCCTCTATATATACGTACACGATGATGATTGCATCGAAGTAAGTGTTTGCAGAAAGTGTAGCCTTAGAGTTTCTTGCGTTTGTTTGTGCACCGTCATCGTCTTCTCTTGTGGTCTTTAGGCCAATTCATCTGAGAGGCGGCCCTTCGTGCAGCATGATGAGTCAGATCAAGATGGGTAATTAGACTATGTTGCTGTCTACTTGTTTGTTCATCAACGTATAGACACTCTTGCTTGAGATGCTATGCAGTTTATTTCATGCTGGCATGTGTAGTCTCCCAATTGAAGCTCTCTCGCAATGCAAACATGGAAAAGCTCCGAAATGGATATCTGTTTCCCGAGGTAGGCTTCGTTTCATGTTACCCTCTCTCTCTCTCTCTCTCTCTCTCTCTCTCTCTCTCTCTCAAGCTTTACTGTGGAACAGATTGGCATGAGGCAACAGGAGCACTTGGAGAAGTATCCAGATGCCAAGATCATTAGCTTGGGGATTGGTGATACCACTGAGCCTATACCAAACATTATAACATCCGCAATGGCTGAGGTGTTGTTTTATTTCCTAAGAATTATAGTAAATATTTAAATCATATATCGATATATCAGACTTACTTACCAAAAATTAAGGATTTGATATATCGATTGATATGTTTTGATACTAATATAATTGATAAGAACCTTCTGGTTCGAATTTTGTCTTCGTCACTTATCATTTAAAAAAAAAAAGTTTATAATATTTTCATATGACATCAAAATTTGACTATTATTGGCATTTAATAGTAATCTCCTAAGCCTAATGCAAAGTTGACCTCACGAGTCACACTAACTTATAGGGTTTGAAACCTGATCAGAAAACTCTTTTCAGAAAAGGACAAAATATGTTTGACTTTCGTCGATGGTTATCCGGAAAATGTCAACGGTTTTTCTCCGTAGCTTCTCATCCACAACTTAGAATTCCATCAACAGATGCACTTGGTTGTGTGTTTCGTGCAGTACTCGCATGCACTCTCCACTCGGGAAGGCTATCGAGGTTACGGCGCAGAGCAAGGAAACAAGGTATCATCCTCCGTTGCTTGCCTCGTGATGTCGAGTCGGGGAAGACACGCTCCTAAATTTCTTGATCTATCAGACACTGCGCAAGACGATTGCTGCAACGATATACGGAGACATGGGCATAGAAGACACCGAGGTCTTCATCTCGGACGGTGCACAATGTGACATCTCTCGCGTGCAGCTGTTGCTCGGATCCGACGTGACGATTGCCGTGCAAGACCCGACCTTTCCGGTGATGTGTTTGATGCCAGAAGATACTTGCGATCGAATCCGATGACTCTGTTGGAATGATGAGATCGAATGTTGTTGGATGAACAGGCGTACGTTGATTCAGGCATCATAATGGGCCAAACCGGAGACTACGTCGCCGGCAGCAGCAAGTACGGGGGAATCGAGTACATGAAATGTGGACCGGAGAACCTATTCTTCCCGGACTTCTCCCGCATTCCGAGGACGGACGTCATCTTCTTCTGCTCGCCGAACAACCCGACAGGTCATGCTGCATCCAGGGAGCAACTAGTGCAGCTGGTTGAGACTGCACATAGGAATGGATCTCTCATCGTCTACGATTCTGCGTACGCTGCATACATATCGGATGACAGCCCCAGATCGATCTACGAGATCCCCGGAGCTAAAGAGGTAGCCCTGTTTGATCATGCATAGACTTGCAATCCCCTTTGCTTGAGCAACACCGCTCTTTCAGGTCGCCATAGAGATCTCCTCCTTCTCCAAGTCCGCGGGGTTCACCGGCGTCCGCCTCGGGTGGACCGTCGTCCCCCATGAGCTCTCGTACTCCGACGGGTTCCCCGTCCATAAGGACTTCGATCGCATCATCTGCACCTGCTTCAATGGTGCGTCCAGCATCGCCCAGATCGGTGGACTCGCGTGTTTGTCCGAAGAAGGTCGCAAGGTCAGCAACCGTACACGCTCAGATGATCCAAACATTTCATGACATTAATCTCCTCGTACTAACGCAAAGCCGCAGGCTATGAGCAAGGTGATCGACGTGTACAAGCAGAACGCAAGAACACTGGCGGAGACGTTTGGCTCGATGGGTCTCGAGGCGTACGGCGGCAGCAACTCACCCTACGTGTGGGTGCGCTTCCCGGGTCGCCGGTCATGGGATGTGTTCACCGAGATCCTGGAGAAGACGCACGTCATCACTGTACCGGGATGTGGGTTTGGGCCGGGAGGCGAAGGCTTCATCAGAGTGAGCTCGTTCAACAGCGAGGAATGCGTTCGAGAGGCATGTCAAAGACTGACAAGGCTTCTCGGCTGAGATGTGCTCCTCCATATTCTTTGACTGGCACTCGAATCATCTTCTGGTGTTTTGCCGGGAACATCTGCCATCGACTGTTTCTGTAGTTGTCCGAGGACATCCGAATCCGAGCATGAAAGATTAATATTGGGCTATCCATTTACAGCTGATGTGCAAATCGATCAAACAACATACATATATGCACACACACACAAACACATGAAGATCCAAAATCTGAGTCGTATATAGGATGATGCACTGATGATTTGAGGCTAGAAATCCATCAATAACCCACTCTAAATGTGGCAATCAATTGAGGGGCCACGAAGGTTATCAAGATCAGAAGAGGGCGTAGCATCCCCACCACTTCCACCACAATCATTCTCCATCGACTCCCTTTGCGGATGCAGGGGAGATCAATCAAAGCAATCCAAAACCCTTATCCACAAAAGGCCACACAACCACTGTTGCAGCTTCTTCTGCAGTGGCGGTCGTGCACGAAGGTGACAGGAGAAGGACAGAAACCCATCTCCGTCGACCACACAAGTCTGCGTACACCCCTCGCTGCTTTCATCGTCAAGCCAAACGATTCCGTGCACAGAGTGGAAACTTATTGAAGATATAATCGATCTATCAGCAAAGAATCGAGACACTCGATGTCATACATAATAAAGCACACTATGAGTACTTATACTGATGATTAAGGCGTAGTATCTATTATGTAATGTTTGAATGAAAACAAATTAGAAAGGGACGCAATCTAATATTTGTTCTTCATTTGGCTTTCAATGAATTGCGTGTGAAAAAGGGAGGAAAAGATATCATGTAATTAATGATGGATATCCTTTGGGGCCCTATAAACATTAGCCAGACCAAACTATCCTTTCTTTGACTCGGGAAAAGGTGGAGACTAAGAAGATTAAGATGGTTTTTCTAACCAAAAAAAGAAATATATGATTCAAATATATATAATAATAACAAATATTGGAGATCTTGAGTGATGATATTACATCCCACCTTGAAAAAAATATCATATATTTGATATTTTTATTGCCATTATGTTTTTATCTAATAGAAAAGCAAATATCGAAGAAAAAAATGCTCCATTTGTATCCTAATAGGTAAGATTTGTGGAAAATAGAGCATATAAAATATCATGGAGTTGATGATAAGCATTGGAAGGGGCATAGATGACATTGTTGACTTCACGAGGGGACATATGCCACCCACCGGTCAGCTTTAAACTTGAAGCCATTCCATGGCTCGCCCACAGATATTTGTGTGATGGATCTGTCCGTGGAGCTCAAAAAGGCACTCGGAACAGTGTGGCTTCACCCACAATCACGGCGTGTATGGCCTACCCGAGCCAAATAATTGCTCGCGGCAGAAACAGCCATCACCACCTCCTCCTACAAATACCACCGCATCCAGGGCTTCCCCTCCCACCGCCGAGCGCGAGAACTCCTCCCTTCACGGTCCCCATTTGTCTCCACACCATGCTGTCCATGGGAGCAAGCTACGGGCATCTCCATATCCAGCAAGAGCAGTACAGGCAAAAGATGAGGAGAAAGGAAGAGGAGAAGAAGGCCAAGGAAGAGCAGCAGACGAAGAAGAAGGGTGGGTGCAAGGCGAAAGTCCATCCTAACGGCTCATCGGAAAGCCAAGCCAAGGCATCGCTGGGTGAGGTGTGTAATCCTTGAAGGGGGTGGTCGTTGATGTAGCCATGGAGTTGAGATGTTGTGTGCAGTGTTGTAGGTGTCTTAGGGTTTCTTAGTATCCTATTTCCTGCTCGGTCATCGATTATCTCTTGTGTTTCTATCATGTGAGACAAAAAAAATCTATCAAAAGATTGAGAACAATCTAATGAATTACTAAAAAACATATATTTATTGAATTAATTCAAGGATGGCATGGTGGGCCCAATTCCTCAAATCATTTCCTTTTGAACCCGTCCGCCGGCATCCCACATGGGAGAAGGTGCCGTGGGACCCGCGGGACAGGTTCGGTCCCACACTCGCGTCCCGATTCACTACCGCCACGTGGATTCTCTATTCCTTTAAATTAAAATAATTTCTAAAAAATACTCATATTTTTGAATATTTTCTAATCAATATTTATCATTTTACTTTTAAAAAAATCTCTAATTAAAAATATCTAAATTATCCTTTTAAATTTTTTATGTATGTTTTTAGCTATAGTATTTTAATTACCATAACAAAAATACTATGAAACCAATTTGAAAACACTATAGATGTCTTAACTTCAATCAAATTAACTATGTCTAAAAATATTATAATATTATAATAAATTAGAGCAATGATAATTAAAAAGATTTGATATAATATTACTTATGGTATTTATTTTACAATACATTAATAGAATACTATGAATATTATTTAAAAATAATATAAATAAGCCAAATAAAAAATACTACAATAGTTAAAATAATAAAAAATATAAAAAAAAATTAAATTAGAAAAAATTTAAAAATAAAAAAATATCTTTTAAATATGGATATTTTATAAAAAATATCCAAAAAATTAAAATACTTATTTTCTTTCCCAATAAATAAAATTAAGATAAAAATAAAAAAATAGAAATAAGGGCTGATTTTAATAAAAAATACGAAAAATTATCAATTAGTGCAGACTATATCAGATTGACAGCCAAAGACGTAGTCTGATTGGCTCTCTTCTTAGCCACAACAGTATCAGCGATATCATGACAAGGATTCATCGAATCTAATGGAAAAGATAATTCACAGGTGGAATTTCGGGTAAATTTTAATAAAAGAGATAAATAAACACGATATTTCTCATGTGATTTGTTGGACACACGTCGCCTCATCAACCACTCCTCCACAAGAAACAAAATCTAGTCTAATAGTATATATATTTTCTTTGGCTCATCGAAAGCACACAGTGATCTCCGTAAAATACGGTCAAATCACAGCCCATTTGTCCCAAATTAAAGACCAAAAGTACATTTTTCCTGCGTCTTAGTACACTCACTCCCCTTAATCAAATAATTACTACTAATTATTATTCCTTGACAAAGCAGTCGGGCTTTGGCGCGGCATACCTTTCTTTCCTCGAAGCCCCCCCCCTTCCCTCTCTCTCCCCCTCTCTTCTGTCCTCTTCGATCGGGATTTGGCGAGCTCGATCGACCGCCGGTTTCTGGAAGAACCCTACCCCCATTTCGACTTCCGCCGAGCGACGAGCCTTTCTAACGACGACTCCACCGGCCCCGCCCGCTCCTTGCTTACCCTCCACGCACCAGATCCGGAGTTAGGTACGAGAGTTGCGCTCTGTCCTATTCTGTCCGTCCCCGCGCGCCACACTCCATCGCTTGCTTCCTTAGTGTGTCTGTCTGTCAGTTCTTGTGGCCATTGTTGAAATATATAGTTGGTTCGCGGTGAGAAATCTGGGGCCGTTCGGAAAAGGAGAAGATCGGGGTTTGACGCCATGAGCGGCGTCGCCTCTGCTGCGTGAGTTAATGGGCTTCGGGTTCTCTTCGTGCTTTTTTGCTAGCGGGAAGCTTGGATCTTTGATGCAGAATTGGTACAGTAAAGTCGATTGGCGACTGCATCTGGGCGACTGGATCTGGTTTTAAAACAGGTTGTGAGATGATTCTTGGATCCGAATCGGTGTATGTGAAAGTGTGGTTGTCTTGCGTTCTCTTTTTGTAAATGTGTAGATCTTTTGAGTTCCTTTTATCGGTTCTTCCCCTTCTTTTGTTTGATTTCTGGAGGAAAGATATGCTTTGGGATGTTTCGGCCTGAGATTCTTTGGTATGTTCCTAGATTCGTACTTATTCTTTAGTAATTTAGTTGGATCTGGCTGGAAATTTGTTCAAGTTGTTTTGATGAATTACTGTTCAAGAAAAAGGGTACATGTTGCGTTCTTGTCACATTGTCTTTTTACCAAAAAGAAAGTGCTTCATGGTCTTGGGTGTGTAATGCAGAGAGGCAATTGAAGAGGAAAGGTGATGTTTTTGGCTGATAATTAGCCGATTCGGGAACAATGTCGAGGATTCCTAAGTGGAAGATCGAAAAGACAAAAGTGAAAGTTGTCTTCCGCCTGCAGTTTCATGCAACACATGTAAGCTCTGCCTTTTCCAAGGTTTTTATTTGTTTTTTCTTTATATGAATTGCTAGCTGGTCGTATGGACCTTTGTCAGTTATCTAATTTCGTGCTTTTGCAGATGCTCGTTTGTTCACATGATGATACCTTTTCTTTTTCTCTTGTTTTTTGACCGTTTATTTTGTCGGGCACTCCATTTCTCTCTGTTGATTCTTTGCTTAGTAAGTGATGCTTTCTACTGCTTTATCTGGGAAAGCTCCTATTTCTGAGGCTTCTCATCAGAGCTTCATCATGATAAAAAAAATTACTAGTTGAGTTTTTTCTTTCAATATCATCAGACATTGTAGTGATACAGGTTGGTGGTGGTAGAAGTGTCTGAGTTCTCAGAGATATGTGGGTGTTCTTTTATTCTTGTTTCATCCATGCATCGAAGTTCATCTGGTATTAGTTCATCCACTCAGAGAGGTTCATCTGTGCATCTACTATATCTGAATTTCTCTCTCTCTCTCTCTCTCTCTCTCTCTCTCTCGTGATTGAAATCGAAAGGAAATTTGAATAATTTGTTGGAATCAAAACAGTGTAGAATATCAACAAAGATTGGTTTTGGTTTTTTTAACTTAATTTCAAATTTTAGACATGTTTCTGGAGCAAATATAGTCAATTTAGTTGCTTCTTGTTTGGCCTTTTGTTTCTTTGCTATCTGTTTCATTTTTTTAATAAAATTTTTATTAGAGATTGAATTAATGACATGGCTTTACAACCTTTCTGATTTCTTATTTTATGTACTTATTATTTCAACTATGCTATTGCAGTCACTCTCGTTGGTTGACTTGTTGAATGTCAAAATCATCCGAACAAGTCACTTGCATAAGCTAAAATTCATCTCATAGTACTAGTGCTCAATAACATTGCAATATACTCATTCTTGACAAAACATTTTCAAACGTTACACAATGAAGTAAACTTACATGTCTAGGTTACTGACCTGTATTTATTTTACCCATTTCTGTCATAAATATAAGAGAAATAAGTGAATTATCTCTGCTTGTTTCAGATACCACAAGGATGGGACAAGTTGTTTGTGTCCTTTATCCCCATAGACACAGGCAAAGCAACTGCAAAGACAAACAAAGCGAATGTTAGAAATGGGATCTGCAAGTGGCCAGATCCAGTTTATGAAACCGCAAGACTTCTTCAGGACACAAGGACTAAAAATTATGACGAGAAGCATTATAAGCTTGTGGTGGCCATGGTATTTAATTCTGTTTAACTTATACCATTTTATTCAGTGCCGTCTCTGATAAAGCCACTGACTTATACAATTTTGCATCCGTATGTTGTTTTGAAGTGCTTCTATTTTTCTTTATATTTTTGCAGATCATATATGAGGTATTCAGCTGTGATTGGCTCATTTTTCTTTTTTTGGAAATCTAATATTTTCAGGGGTCTCCTAGGACAAGTTTTCTTGGAGAAGTTAATATCAATCTCGCAGACTTCGCAGATGCACTGAAGCCTTCTTCTGTTTCGTTGCCTCTTAATAATTGTGATTTTGGCACAATTTTACATGTGAGCATGCTTTCTTCTATTTCAGCATTCTTAACATACTTTTGTTGTTTCTTGCAAATGTTTGCTTCTGTGTTTTCTGGAACTTTTTGTTATAAAATTTAAGCCAACGATGAGTGGACTCTATAGTTCTTCGTGAATCAGTGGCTATCCATGGCAATGGTAAATGATCACACCAAAGGATGGAATCTACTGTTGGTCTCTAACACTTGTATGCTTTTATAATTCAGGTCAACTTCATGACAATTGTAATATCTTTTAACATAGAAGATTTTGTTAATGTATTTTGCAATTTTTGATATTGGTCCTTGGAGGAACGATATTCAGGATTTAGAACTGATTAATTTGTTGCTGTCAGTAGAAATAGCTACAAAGGGTCATTTGGACCATGGTTCAACATCTCGGATACTGAACGCATACTGGCCTATGGCTAGACCTGTACAGGTCTGGTCTGTACCATCATACCAACACGTTATGCTGGTTTATGCTGCAGCACCAAGAAATAGGAGAAGAGAATGAGGTAGATGAAAAGCACCAACGATATGGGCAATGGGTGGGCAGCATGCTCCACAGCGCTTGTTGGTCGTGATTGAGAGTGAGATAGAAGGACCTGGGAGGGGGGAAGAGAGAGAGAGAGAGAGAGAGAGAGAGAGAGAGAGGATTTATTAAATCTTAAACTGGACTTAACCACCCAGAAAAGGGGCGGTCTACATCCTGGCTTGTCTGGACCGATAAATACTATCTGGTATGTACCAGTCCCAGCGAAATTATGAATCCTGATTTGGACAGTGGTGACACTTATGCAATTATATGTTAGTTGCCTTAAGTTCAGATTTTCAGTTTTGGTTGTTTGAATCTGAGAACAATGGTTGTTCGAAGCTTAATTTGATTTCACAATGAAACTATTAAGTTTGAAGACTCAATTTCAGAGATAAGAAACTAAGAATAAAACTCTTTTTAGTTGAGGCATGGATCAAATAGTCAATTATTTCTGGATCAGGTGCAAAGGACTAATGCAGCAGTTAAAATTGCAGGGTGATTGAACAGAACATATGAAAAAGCTTTTATAGATAATAAGCAAAGTGTGCAGAAGGACATGAGGAATACCAATAAGGGGTAAAGGAGGCAAACCTTGTTCAAAAATTTTCTTTGTTTATGAAATTATTTCACTATACAATGCATATTTCAACGAATTAAGTCCTTATTTGAAGAAGAATTGCATTTCAAAATAGTTCCCATTTGAACTATGTAATCATTTCATCTACCAACTAACTAAAGATTAACTCATGAAGATAATGTAGGATCCATTCAGCTTAAAACTAACTATCTGTAAGTTGTTTAAAAATATGATTGGAATTCCAGAGGGTAATGAGTGTACTCTCCAACTTATCCTCCATCATGATGACTTAGGATGTTAAAATTCAATATTCTTTTACAGCTATTATGTTCTTTATCATTTTAATGTTTTTTTTTCTTGGTATATTCCAGGTCACAGTGCAGCTTCTTACATCCAAAACTGGCTTCAGGTGCCACTTCATTAAAACCATCTGCTTCTTTTGTTAACAGTATTCATTGCTTTCATCCACTGCTCTCACATGTTGCATTGTTACATTAGAGAATTTGAGCAGCAACACAAACTTAGCATAAAGGGAGCCCAAATGATATCCAGTCATAGAAACAATCCTGCTGAAGCTGAAACCACTTCATCAGTGATAGCCAATGAACTTACAGAGAAGGTATGGTATTATTTATAATTAAAATTTTAGTTTACTGCCATTGAAATATTTACTTGCAGAAATCTTTGTGCCTTTCAGTCCTCATCAGTCATGACCTTCTGACTTGGTGAAAATGACTCTAAATTTGGGTGATTGAAATTGCTTTCCATTAAAATTTACAATTCCGCATCATTGATATATTAGATTTATTCAAATGAAAGACAGTCTCATTTATATGTTTTTAATTGCTTACTGGCCAGTAAGAAGCAATATTCGTTGCATCTTTCCATTAAGTATTTTCTTTAAGACTCAAAAAAATTGTTCAGAATGATGGGATAGCCTAGATTCAGTTATTCAAGGACTGTGCTAAGATTTACTGTATTGTATCTCTTAGAAGAGAAGGAAAAGAGGAATTGTTTATTCGATTGTTCTCTCCATGTCATGACATTGTTCTTTACTTGATCATAGGATTCAATTTTGAGATTGGTCACATAATACCCTGATTTGGTTAGTCATACATCAGCTATGGGCTAGGCTTCAACTAATGCATGAGTTATAATCCACACAGCAATTAAAGAGCTAATTTTTAGGGGTTTGGTCTACATTGTTTTAGGCTTGGGCATAATCAATCCTTATGTATATGGTAGTCATTTTAGTGGTTGATTAATTTTGGTCAGGTCATCTATGGAAAATGTCGTGCTAACATGAAAAGTTAAGCTTCAAGCCGGTACATACTGTCACCAAAATTGTCTGCGACATTTTTTTCTTTTTAAAGTTTACCTTCTTTTTCATGTGGAATTTTCATAATAATTTATTCTTGACCCATTGTTGAAGTGAGTCAAGTGACTATTATGCACTTTTAAATGTTCTTTAGATGATTGAAGAGATCACTTAGTTTCTTGAAAATGAACTCTGCCTATGTGTCATCGAGTAGTTTAAAGAATTCTAAATGATTGGTAGCAAGTTTCTTCAGAGTACTTGATTTCAAGTACAATTATAGTGCTTATTTCTTTTAAAGGTTTTACTATAATAAATACTTGCAGTAAGTTGTCCTAGGGTATCTGCTTCTTTGTTGATATTTAAAACATACAGAAAATTGTTTGGTTGCGGTAGGTACATTCCCTTAATGGTTGGTATTGTGAATAGGTTGATGCCAGAGTCAGGTACGAGGATCATATGGGGCTCCTGTCACTTGAACCAGTGGGAGAGTCGAACGAAGATTATGATGACTCATCTGTTGGAGTTGATGGCTCATCATATACCTCAGAAAATTTGTATACTGAAAAGAAAGACCTTCAAAGTATGATTTGTCATGATGTACCCCTCAGCGAGAGCCCTATGCCTGGTACTGGTGATCCCAATGGCAGTCAGTTATCTAACCAGGGGCGGAACGGTTGGACACATGGATGGAGTTCAAACTATTCTGTTGCTAATCTTACTACAGCTTCTGAAGAAAATACCAGACTCAGAGTAAGATTGGAGGTAGCAGAATCAGCATTTTTACAGCTTAAGTTAGAAGCAAAGTCGTTGCAGCGAGTTACAGATGAATTAGGTGCAGAAACACAAAGTTTGTCCAAGCAGTTCTCTTTTGAGCTTACTTCTGGAGAACAACTGACTAGAGAAGTGTCTGTGTTAAAAGTTGAGTGTTCAAAGTTTAGAGATGATCTTGAAGCCTTAAAATCTGCTAAATTTATGCAGCAAAATGCTGACCAGAGAACTTGTTGTCCTTTAATATTGAACCACAACCTAGGTGATGATTCAAATGCTGGTAAACTTCAAAATGATACAGCTGCTGCAGAGACCCACTATATGTACCATGATATGAGGGTCAAATGGCTCGAGAGTTTGTTGCTCGTTGAGAGCAAAGTTCTAGAAATTCAAAATAAGGCTTGCCTTGATTTTGATTATCTAGGCCCTGATTTTGATCTTCTTGGGTGTGTTATTGGTGATCTCAAAGAAGATATTATCCAAGTAAAGGGTCTCGACAGATCTTACAGAGATAATGATCATTTGGAACACACAGTTCATCTCTTAACCGATTCTCATACAGTATATAATGAGCATGGCACTCTTCAGAACAATCTTGAACATTTAAGCTTGAGGGAGGACAAAATGTTTGATCTTTTACCGAAACTGGAGGAGTTGACAACTGAGAAGGAAAGCCTTACCAAGAAGATGGACCAGATGCACTGCTACTATGAGTCATTGATATTGGAATTGGAGCAAAGCCAGAAACAAACAGTAGAGGAACTGGAAAATCTCAGAAATGAACACTCCTCTTGTCTATATTCAATATCTGTTCTGAAAAACCAGATAGAGAAAATGCACCAAGAGATGAATGAACAGTATATAACTTTTGCTGAAGATAGAACCAGCTTAGAATCTCAAAACAAGGAACTTGAAAGAAGGGCGATTGCCTCAGAAAATGCATTAAAAAGGGTTCGTTGGAACTATTCCATAGCATTTGATCGTTTGCAGAAGGACCTTGAATTACTCTCCTTTCAAGTTTTGTCTATGTATGAGACGAACGAAAATCTTGCAAAGCAAGCACTTGCAGATGCTTATCAGCACTACCATGAAGAAAGTCCAGAAGAGGCCAGGTCATGTACTGATAAGGATGGTATGCCAACTTCGTTTGATCAAGAACACTACCAGTCAGGTCTTCCAAGAATTCAGGCAGAAAATGGGCCTTATGGGACCACTCACAAATGGTATTCATTAGATAATGGTGGATCTATATCTGTCTGTTGCAAAGCTAGTAGTATAACATCTCAGGAAGGGGTGCCCACGCATGTAGAGCTGCGAACTAGGGATGAGACACATATGGATGGATTTAATTCACATAAGATTGGACAGCACGTTTTACACCATACTCAGAACACGAGCAAACTTACTGCTGGTCTATCCCCAGGGACATATAGAGATGAAGAATTTCCTAAAAGATCTGCCATTCTCATGTCGAAGCTTGATTCTCAGTGGCTGGATGATGCTAAAGCCACTCAAAGTCGAAGTCTGTATCCTGAATCAGATAAGCAACAGATGGTGGATGCAAATGGTATAGAAGAGATGAGAATTTCATTTCACATGTTGAAATTGCTTCATTCGAATATGGAAGCTGAACTTTCAGAAATGCATATGCTAAACATGAATTTGAAGGTTTTCTCAGAGGTTTTACAATGTATACTCTATGATGCAAATGATGAGGTTCGGCATATGAAGGGCATTATGCTTGAACTTGCACAGCAGCTGCAACGTGAAACAGAGATAAAGGACAGCCTCATGCTTCAGTTGCATAAAGCATTGGATGAAGCTAGAGTATTTAGGGATGATAAAGCTGAATGCATCTCTAGATGTGAAGGTTTAACACTGAAAAACCAAGTTCTAGAAGCAAAACTCCAAGATGTGTCTGATGAAAGTGCTATACTTAGTGAAAAGGTTGCAGAATACGAGAGGTTGTTTGTGGAAAGCAAAGTTTATGAAAAAGAGTATAAGGCTTGCATTGAAGAAAGGGACAAGTTAAAAATTTTGCTTAAAGAGGAAAACCTACAAAAAGATTGTCTTAAGGCTGAACTGAGCTCGATAATTGAGGATTTTAAAACATTGAAGGAAGAATCTGAAATGAAGTCTTCTGAAAATGATAAAATGCGAACTTGTGTTGATCATCTTCAAGAGAATTTGGGGTATCTATATACTTGCATGAGTTCTTGCTATGAGCAAATCAATTATTCTGCTCCTGGTGGCATATCAGTTATACAGGAATTCGAAGCTGGAAATTATATGCCTGTTATTATGAATTTGGAACAGTTTCAGAAAGACACAACAAAGAAAATACTCCAGTTACATCAAGAGAACAGGGATATCAAGGAACAAAGATATATTGCTCAGTGCTCACAGAAAAAGTCGGAATCAGAATTTCTTAGTATGAAGCAGAAATTTGAATCTGAATTACATGAAGTCACCGAAAAGCTAGAAATGTCCAATGTACTTGTTGAAAAGCTTCAAGTGGAACTGCAAAATGTTTTGGAAAAGCTTAAGATTAGTTCAGAAGCTGAAGAGAAGAATGAATCGAGAAATAGAGAATTGTCATCAAAACTCACAAATTTTGAAATTGAGTTGCAGCGAGCTACTGATGAGAACAAGGATCTAATAAACCAACTATTGGTACTTGCGAGTGTCAAGGAGGAACTTGAAAAAACTCGATTCAGTCTTATGAATTGCATGCAAGAGAGGAGGACTTTGTCGATGTCTATTCAGTCTGGGAATGAGGCTTCCACCCAAATGGAAAATGAGCTTCACAGTCTAAAAGAAAGTCTACAATGCACCCATAGAGATATGCAGATAGAAAAGAAATTGAGAGAGGAACTTGAAGCTGCAGTCACCAGCCTTTCGGCACAACTGAAGGAAAAAGATCAGGAGTTGTTGTCTTTTTGTGAACAAAAAACTGAAGTAGCTTATTTGCAGAAAATGATTGTGGATTTAGAAAAAACAAACACTGGATTTCAGCATCTACTGTTGAAGAATGAAGAAAACCAAAGAAGGCTAGATGTTGAGAACTTATCCCTGCACGTGCAGATTATGGATATGGAGAATCAATTGGCAACAATCCTTGAGAATTCATTAGCTGCTGAGATGAAAGTTACTTTTATGAGAAGTCAGTTATGTGAGAATGCGCAGAAGTTATTTGCACAACTTAAGACACTGGAAAGAGAGCTTGAGGAGATGAATTTGAAGCATGAGAATGTTGTCACATTGCTAAACACATGTTCTGCCAATGAAGCACAATTAACCGAGGAAAATGCAAGATTATCAGTAGCCCTTCAATCATTACAATCTGATTATGACTCGGTTTTTCAGGAGAAAGAAAACCTCATTGATTATGTTAACAAACGAAATGCTTCATGGACAGAATTTGAAGATATCAAGGTTAGAGCTTCAACTCTAGAAGCTGATAGTAATCACCAAAAGCAGAAGTATGAAGATGAGATTTCTCAGCTGAAAAACATGCTGATTAGTTTTGAAGAAGAGGTGTGCAACTTAAGATCTTATAAGGTTGCATTAGAAGTTACAGATATAGTGCTCCGATCCAAATTGAATGAACAACAAACAAAAGGATTATTGCTTGAGGAATGTGACCATGAATTGAGGACCTTACAAGAGCACCATAATGAGCTTAGTTGTAAACTATCAGAACAGATTTTGAAGGCAGAAGAGTATAAGAACCTTTCCATCCATCTAAGAGAACTCAAAGATAAAGCAGAGGCTGAGTGTCTTCAAGCTCGTGAAAAGAAGGAGAATGAGAGATCATCCCAGGAATCGCTGAGAATTGCTTTTATCAAAGAGCAACATGAATCCAAGATCCAAGAGCTAAAAAATCAGCTATTTGTTTCTAAGAAATATGCAGAAGAAATGTTATTGAAATTGCAAAATGCTCTTGATGAAGTTGAGTGCACAAAGAAAAATGAGGTTTCTCTATTGAAAATGATTGAAGAGTTGTCAGGAAAAATATCAAACTTGGAGTCTGAGCTAGAGAGAGTTCTGACTGATAGAAGAGAATTAGCCAAAACTTATGATAGAATAAAGAATGAACTGGAGTGCACTATCTTTAACTTTGACTGTTGCAAAGAAGAAAAGTTAATGCTTGAAGGTTCCTTGAAGGAATGCAATGAAGAAAGAACAAAAGCTAAAGTGGAGCTTGACTTGGTTAAGAGGTTGTTCAGCAATATGGCTTCAAATGAAACCATTAATTTGGAAAGCAGCAACAACTCTGGTTTTCCTACCACAACATCCATTGAGCAAATCTTGCAAGACAGCAGCGTTGGGTTTCCATCTGTCTTCCAAGAGATGCCAAATGACAGAGGTACTTGTTTCGGAATAGATGCTTCCGCTGGAATTGTTTCCAATCCTTTGAACAATATAGATGTCAACCTCTGGAAGACAGGTGGTGAGTTAAACTCAAATGGAGATGTTGAAGTCATGATGTCAACTTGTGCCAATGAGAGCTCACTTTCATGTCCAGTATTAAGCTCACAAGCTTTTAAGGTAATTCATTTTCTCTTTCATTTGTCTTTTTAGTTATGTTATACATTTTATCAAGGTGTTGCATTGTATATGAAGTATTCTTTTCTTCAGATATTAAAAAGGATACACTTTTTGTCCAACTCCAGTATTTTTAAAACTATAATCACCCATGTTATTCTTCCAAAGAGGTGGGTGGTGGAGATTCACAAACAGAACGGAATTGTACCTGGGCACTTCAGTGACAGTTCTCTTGGTTGCCATTTTTATGAATAATGTCAAGTTTATGTTCCGCTTTCTTGTATTCTAAAGTTATGGTAAGAATGGAAAGGGCAGGGGAAAAGAATTTCAAGGTTTTAAGTTGTCTAAAAGTCAACATGATGTCATCATTTTCTGGATATATCGGTTAAAGGTGATTTTTAAAATGAAGTACTATCTTTAGAAAGTTTACTAAAATGTGTTTTTGGTCTTATTTTTTTAGCAACGAAAGGGTATGAAAGCTAGTCTGGTAAAATCTTCAAGATTGTCTTGTGGAGAAAAATATCTTTTGCCAGGAAGGTCTCTTGATTGGCATTTTAGAATTTCAGAGGGCAATCTGAATATAGTTAGTATGGCTTTACTGGATCATATAGGTTGGAATTTGTTGTATGTTATCTGTCCTGCTCTAGTGAAAAAGAGCTGATACTTCTAAACCTGCAAGCATTTCGTATTCCCCATAATAGGCCTAACACCGTTAAGGAGCCATATGATCTAATTTTGCTGTGGATTTTTGTTAGTATTGAGGAGTGACAAATAATATCTTAAGCACAGATGAACTGGTCTTCCACTGTATTTATGTTCCTTGATACATACCTTCTATTTTGGTTTGCAGAACCTATAACACTTGTCCCTTGAAGTAAAATAGGGTGCTTTGTCTATTAGAGGTTTTACCTAATTATGCTTATAG